>NC_141284.1:14718257-14895757 GCF_037954325.1 Fistularia commersonii | reverse complement strand
TTTGTTGACCCAGCATAACTGATTGTGGATAGAGATGGAAATACCGGGCTCCAGTCACCCTTACCATTTGCTAGGGATTAGTGAGATGACTCAGGCTTTTTTGAAATTTTGAAAACACCATGTATTTGATTTGATCAACAGAGTCATTTCCAAAATGTGTGCCAAATTTCACATTAGGGACCAATTCCAAAATGTCACACCAACAGTTGCTTGTGATTGATGCAGGAGACCTGGTATATCAGGTAAGGTGCTTTTTTGAGTCAAAAGGCAATCGATAGGAAACCTCCCCTGAGCGAAAATCCGTACACACTGTCTTATTGATGGGCTGCCCTTGACACAATCAAACAACCCTTTGGCCCAGAGGTGTCGGGGAATCTCATAAATCTTCAATTGAAAAGAGAAGCAGACTTAATTTGCTGAAGGCAAAAGCACCATGCATATATTTGAATGTACACTTCCGCGTGTTCGCTTTCTGCCAAATTTAGATTAGATTACTGCAGATTTGCATATTGTGCTTGCCTGCTGGCCATGGTCCCATGTCATCAACCTGGCCCAATGGCCGCTCAGCTTCACGGTCTGATCGAGCAGCCATGACATCAGTTTGTGAGCGCGCGCACACACACACAGACACACAGACACACACACACACACAGATGATGTCATACTGAGAGAATATTTGCAGCATGCAGATCACACGCTGAATCACAGGGGACTGTTGTTGAGTGTCAGATGTATGGCCAGTCATCCTTTGCATAAATGTATTCATTATGCCAACTATAACACCCAAGGGGCCATGTAGTGCAAGCTCTTAAAGCAATCAAAGGGTTGATTTGAGATCATCTAATAAATATAGGGTAGACAGACACAAGTTTATAATCTGTTATATCATGAATAAACTAAGTTTGTGGCACAGAGTTTTTCTCTGGTAATGAAACTTCTCCTCACCAAGATCTAGCAGGCAACACTTTATAAAATCAGAGCAGGTTTTCTCACCTTATGTTTTATTCTAAATAAGTCTTAAAATAGAGAGTTATTCCTTCTGAGATGCAGAAGCAGGCATCCCTCCTCTACAGAGTGATGTTATGTTATCCACATACACAATGGTGTTAAACAAAACAGATATTTCTCCAGTCACTCAAAGACTGTTCTTCTCATATCCTTTATCCCTTTATTCCCGAGACAGACTATGTTAAAAAAAAAGGAACGCATGAACAGGGCCATCAGGTTGTCTGTGAATCTTATCAATTCACAGTTCTGAAGCTTTCTATCAATATGCCACCTGCTTGCCTTTTTTCTTAATAGACTTAACATTTAATTCTCTCCAGCTTTTGTATACGCAGCAGTAGTTTCCAGGAAGTCTCTGACAAACCTCCAGGCTGGGATTTGGACTTTCCATAAATCCCTCAGAAACAGATCAACGACGGATTAATTCCTAAAAAAAAATGACAGCAACGAATGTCATATCCAGTGAGCAGCCTATCATGGTTGAAATGCATTTGGTTCCTGCACAGGATCAGGCCTTGGATATAGAAATACCAAACAGCAGAGGGCTGCACACTCATCTAGTCTGCAACAATTCCCCGCCTACTGGGTCAGGCCAAGTGCATTTAATAAAAATCTCTGGCTGAAATATGTTGTCACAGACTGCACATGATTCTCCCAACATCTGATGTTGCTTTACTAATGTGTCATATTCCTGTAATAGAGTTCTCCCCTCAGACAGTGTGAAATACCAGTCTTCCTAAGACATTTCTAAACCAATGTTTGGTCTTTTTATGCACACATAAATCTGCATAAGATTATGGCATTTGTATACAAGTCACAATACTTTCGGACCAAGCTCTATAGTTTCCTTTTGTAGTCTGAGTACAATTGAACGCTGGTGTGTGTCCTGGCTATGCTTCCACTCAAGTAAACAGTGTGTGGGAAGGGCATAGCAAATGGATAATATTGGATAAAATGCATTTTAACCTGTCTGACCTGCTGAGGTGATTTTTAATAGCAGTATAGCAAGTCTAAACTGAGATCTATACGTGAGAAACTGAAGCCCCCTAAATATTGGCGACCCACTGTTTGGAGGCTTTTGAGATTGGTGGTTTGTCAGAAGGTTAAGATGGTCTATGTACTACTGTGAAAACAAGCAAAATCTCCTAAATAACAGGAAATCAGTTCAAACATCAGGACAGAACGGAGAACAATCCAAGAGAAAAACTAGGAGGAAAAGAGAATGGTGTTATAAACTGAAGAAAATAATTAAATGTGAGATCACCAAGATAGACTGAAAAACAATCTTCAAATCCAGGCGGCGAGAGTACAGCGCAAAACGAAAAGAAACAAGAGTATACAGTGCCAGCTCCTCTGTCCAATTGCTGGGCCTGGCTCTATGCCACATATGCCGTCTATGAGGAGGTAAATCATTTTATGCCTCAGAAAGAAGTCTCATTGGGACTTTGCCATAGCCTGCTTGGAATTGCTATTTTCTCAAAGACTGGAATCCCCAGTTGGCAAAGAATTAATGAAACAGTTGAAGTAACAACGTAGAAAAGAAAAAAAACTCATCAATATTCAAGAGAGCCTGGTTTGGTGCAACAGCAAATCAAGATAAGTAACTGTAAATTTCAACAATGCTTTATATCCACCATGTGTCGCTCCGATTCACTTTGATTTTACAGCAAACACAATAGTCATCTTCAATACATTAAGCTCACAAAGTTTCTCTGGCTCTGTTCTTTACAAAAATGAAACTGGAATAGTTTTGCATTAAATACTCTAGTAATAGCTGTCTTTTTCTTTTTCTTTTTTCCTTTGTGTTTGTATTTCCCTCCATGGTAATAAAGCATTACCTTTCCAAAACACCCCGAGCTTATCAACCACATCCTTACACTCACACACCACAAGGCTATCCTGAAGGGTCTAGTGTTGAGAGAGATCTCGACATGCCAAACTAAATTACATAAATAAATTACATTTATTATAATATTTGGAGTCTTTAATTCAATCTATTGTTCATTTTCGTTCTGCAAAATCGTCAGAATCACATCCAACATGTCCTTAGATAGCCTGGACCCAAGGCAAGAGATGAGGAAAAAAAGACAGCTCTTGCTCTGCGAGACCCATTTGTCAGTCAATAAATCTAAGGGTCCCATATAAGGCCCCAGAGGAAATGATAGAAAATACCTTCAGTGACAGTCTAAGTTCTTGAAGAAAAATATCAACCATCTCACTAAGAGTTATAAGTGGCTCTTGGAAAAAAATAAAATTTAGATATGACTTGGGATACGTGCTCAGTGGCTATGTCAAAATTGATCTGTCGGTCTAAAATAAAATATTTTGGCAGAAAATGTAGTTTTCAGCTGATGGGTGACAGATGATAATAAAGATGTGTTCATCTGCTCTGCAGAGTGCAGCTTTCCCATCCCTGACATTGCTAACAAAGATTAACAGCTGCTTTCAAGTTTTCTAGTGCACTTTCACTTTACTGCCACAGACATTGCTCCAGGTATTTTTCCTATGCAACCCTCTGAGGGCTGCAGAAAGTCTGAAATAATTTCACACTCTCATCCGACCCACATCTTCCCATCAGGAAAGCTGTTCTGCTCTGGGCATGCAAAGAACAACTCTTGGCACTTGTATCGAGTTCTGACTGACTGAATGACATTTCCTGTCTTGGAATTGTTGCAACAAAGCCAAGGGAGAATATTTAATGGGCAAAAAAGACTGATTCTAACTGACAGAGGCCTAAATATTTAAATGTATCCTCTTATGTTAATAGACAAGAGTAAAAAAAAAAACAAAAAAAAAACGGAGAGCATGAAGAGCGTGGAAGAGCCGATCAGAGCAAAAGAATGCAAGCATTTCTTCCCGACTTCACCGCTTCATTAATCACTTGCTACCAGGGTAAGACACCTACTGATTATTTATTTGGACTACTCCACATAGAGGCTATCACAACAAACAGGCCCACAGGCTGCTGAGAACATTTGGGAATGATTAATCAGTGGACCGTTCGACGAGGCAGAACATGGGGGTTGGGGAGGTCTTTACACATGTTTCTTCATTTTTCCTCTATTTTCAAGTTAATGGGCAAACTAACAAAAGCTACGGGGGGGGTCCAGGCCAAGTGAAATGAGCTGTTCTATTTGTGAGATTGCCACAAAACTGATCTGTGTGGTGAGGTGGAAGGACAATGCTTGGGGATGGAGGAAGGATCAATAGAAAAAGAGGGGTACTGATAACTACATAGAGAAATGTGTCTGAAAACAGCCTCTGATTCTACAAGCGTATCATTCTAGTAAAGGAGATTATCCTGTATCACACACTCATAAAGTCACCCATGGTAACATACACCCCACCATTCACTGGGCCACATAGAGCGTACCAGGATAATGGGATTTTTAGCACACTGCAGTCGGCTCTCACGTGCTGGGTCACGAACTGATTACAGGCTATAATCCGCTCCATCCCAAATGATGTGCAAATAGAAAGTAGTGACACAAACAGTAAAAGTAAACGTTCATGGCTGGATTTAATATTCACCTCATGTAGAAGGTTCTTTGTGAAGTGGTCAGCAAGAGCATTGAAGGACAATGTCTTGGCTCCTTACTGTTACCTATTCTCCATCACAAATCTGAATGTGGAATGAACAACACACTTTATTATTGAATATGTTTCCCTTTCTTGTGTCCATGCACAGTGCAGCCAAATGTGATGGCTGCAGTTATATATCAACATATCCACATAGGCACAGTATATTTCAATGTCATTTTTTCCTCATTCTTAAATCCCCAAAATTGCCAATTGCTTTCAGGGCACACCCTCAAACCTCCAGGTGCAAGGCCTCCACTCAGTGGAGGTAAGACAAAGAACACAGTGCGATGGTGAAATGGTTCAGCTATCCAAGCTGTGGGTGATGACGCAAAGGCTAAACCACCTGTCCTGACAATAGCCTTATCCTCAGCGGTAATCGGAGCTCAAGCCATAAAAGGCTGAGCACCACCAGTTGTCAAACATAAGACTGTTTCTTAGAAGAAAAAAAACACCAGCATTTTGGGAAATCAACCTCCTTGCACAGATTGGGAAGCTATTGGGTTTCTTGTATGGAGCAAAAGGTTGCATGAAAGTCCACCCGGAATGATGTTGCCCGAAAAGCTAGAACCATGGGCTCTAGCCTGCTGCTGAACATTAATAGGTCATAAAGTTGCTCAATGCATATTCAATGACAGTCGTTCTGGGTCTAAACTACAATGCAGGAGTGACTGTAGTTGGAATGACAGTGATCGTAGTCTCTATTTGCATGGCACCTTTAACTGAGGTACATTTAAGAGGTTTAGATAAGCATTGCTCAGCCCCCACATGACTGATGTATGGTATCAGTTCAGAAGGATGAGCGGTGGAGGATTCTGCAGATTGAGCATTCCAGTTTAAACCTTAATTTATGATCATTAGCATGTTAAATGGCAAAAGCTTTAAATGGACAAGCAAACAAAGTCGGCCATCGGTGGATGACGAGGTCATGGCCTCTCCTGCCCACATACTACTGGCCACACAGATCCTTGCTTTTTGATTGCAGGTACGACCGACATATCGAGACAAAGACGACCCTGTGTTGGGTGACAAGCTCCTTGGAGAGAGGTCTGTGCTCAACATCCTCTCATTACTCCAGGTGACAAAGAAATCTGTCAGGAGTAGATGGCAATGTTTCCTCTCTCCCTGTAGGGCTTAGTGCGCTTGGACCCAGGGTGAGCGAACAGCCTTTAGTCAGCATTTCAGCTCTTTGTTTGTCAGCCCCCCTCTAGGCTATGTGAGTGGGCCAGACAGACTTACTGACTCAGAGGTTTATTCGGGGGAACGGGAGAAAGCGCTCTGGGCTGTCCCTCATGCAAGCTCTGTTTTCTTTTTCCTATCAGTGGAGCTTTTTGCCATTCATGACGACATGTACAAATGTTTCTGTGCTGCCCTTCACAACACTGAAGCTCCTCCTGACGCTCCAGGGGTAGAAATACCAACACAAAAGTTCTAAACCTGTGCAGTCCAGACTAAAAACATAGTATGAAACTGAATATCTGGTTTGAGTCTGTGCGACACAACAGAGCAGCTGCACCTTTTTTCCTGTCTAAATGATTTCAGAGATCACAATTGTCTTATTACTAGTCAGGAGGAGACAGCTTTAACTTTTAAGAATGAATAAGAGGATGGTGCGATTTATCTACTTGCTGTATATTTTCCAGGTGGGAAGGCTAGGGTGGATCTCCATCAACACCTCAGACTGGATGGCACCCAGAAGACCACGGGTGGAATCTAACCTGGGCTTATGTTCAAGGAGCAGCCCTTCGCTGCCTCAACTAGTGCCGGCCCTTGTCTTGTCTCAGAGGTGGTCATTAATCCCATCACTTTGATCGTAACAGGAAAGTATAGATATATCCGACAAAAAAACAAGGCCAAATACCATGAAAAACAAACTACCCTGACTTCCTCTCACTTCTGCAGGCCCCTTGCAGTCCCAGGCATGTGTTACTCATATTAAATAGATCTTTATGAATCATTTCCCGTTTGTCAAGCTGCTGGGGCAGATGTATTAACTGTGTATTAACAGATCCACTGTGGCAATCAAGCTCGCTTTTCAGCTGCATGTTTCCTGCTATTCTATAAATTCTGCTCACACTCTCATTCTGCTGGAGGAATCCATATCGCTTTCACCTGACAGCACCACCATTAGCCTCTCACCTCCAGGGAGCAGACAGCCCAACTCCAACTACACAAACTGGGCAATTCTCATCACGAAAAAAAGAGAGGTATTGGAGGATGGAGCGAGGAAATATGGAATGGGGAGACATGTGAAGTAACAGACATGGGCACTCAGAGAGCACAATTAAAAACTATAAACAATGACACATCTAGCTATGCACACAAACTCAAAACACACAACTATCTCAGAACCTCGTCAGCTCAACATCGTCAACCTAGGGCACAACTTACTTGACTCCCATGGCAGGTAATGTGATATTTTTCTGTACAGGCCTCCTGCTCCTAGTGCTCTCAGGATTGAGCATTAGCCTAAGCTCCCCCACTGAATGATAATATGTACAAGCTGCTGTCCTGCTTTGTATCTTCATCCCCCTGCATTCTGGGCGAATTCTACTGTGCTCAGTAGAACCCTCTGTTCCTCATAATCTGCATCATCTATTTGTCTGTATGCGAGGTCCCTGCTGTCAGTCACAGCACAGCCAACCAAATAGCACCGTCCTGCCTTGTCTGCCTCTGGGTGCACTTTGCTGATCCTCCCATGAAAGAAGTTAGAATAGATATAGGCCAGCTGTATTGTTCACTTTTCTCACTGCACTAAACCTGTAAATGATGATTGCATCCTGTTTCCTTTGTAAACAAACAAAGAATGCTGTATTACAATGATTGGACGAGGGATTTCAGTAAATCATCCAACACATTATATTCAAAACAATACAAACGTTTGTGATCATGCATCGCTTTTCATTTCCACAGGCAAGTCTTGCTATCGAAGAGATAACTGTCCCTCTCTGTCAAAATTATAGTCCAGCAGAGTAGATAGGAATATTCCAACTTCTTAATTTTCAACGTCTGATTTTAAAAGATAAAATATGTCACATTTTATTCCCACAAGCTAATCACTTGTTTCTATGGTTACTCAGAGCACCCTGGAGCTAAAGGGCAGAGTGAGTGATGCTGACACAAAAGCATTGTTTGTGTACGTGTGTGTGTGTGTGTGTGTGTGTGTGTGTGTGTGTGTATGCATGTGTGCATGTGTGTGCGTCTGTGTGTGCTCACGCACAAGAACAGAGGCTAAGTGGCCCTGCTGCCACAATTACGGAAGATTCCTTTTGCACAATCATAGCTATTACCGTACAACACTCACCTGGGTAGCAGCTGGAGGGCAGCAGCCATACAACCACTTCCTGCACACTCTCCTCCAGGGCTGCATTCCAGCAAACAGCTGTCTCAGCCAAGCTCCTACAGCAGACTGTCCAACATCATGTTTCACCTATATAGTCTTCATTATGGCCTCCTCCACAAATCCGACGTGCTTTCAAAGTCTTGAATTCCTTCTAATTACTTCATATGCAAATTGTATATCACCTCTCTCCTGGGCATATTTAGTATGAGGCAGCAAAGTGACGAATGTCCAACAAACATAAGCGGGGGACCAATCATGAATCTGAGGATCAGTCATGCTGCTGTGCAAAAATGGCCTTAGTTAGTAAAGTAGATGAAAAATGGAGCAGATGACCTGTGTGAGTAGTTTACACATAAAAACCTCACCGGGCAACTAGGTAATAAACACAATGTAACAATCTGCAGATGTTAATGGAAGAGAAACATGGCTAGAAGGAGGCCACAGTCATCCACACAGCTCACCCCCTGCTATGAGCTCATCCTGGTTTCATTACACAGTGCTGTATCAATACACTAATCATATGCTCTCTCACAAGGTAATCAGTGTTTAACGTGCCAGACAGCTGAACACGTGGCTCTAAATCCCCCCCCCAGCTCCCCTACCCCCACTAATACACATTTGAGATTACCCAAATGCATACAGACCAGACAGTCAGAGTTTGACCCTTGACTCTTCCTGTCTCTGGGAAACTGACAATAGGGAAAAATAGGCAAAAAACAGAGGTGACCTCAGGGTTACTTGTGACCAATTGGCAATCACACTGATAATACAGAGACAGGAAGCAGGATGAAAGCATGGTTTTATAACTGGAATTTCAAAACTTCCAGCTAATGTGTATGCTTATATCTTAAATGGTTTTAGACTTATTTTTCCAATGAACCAAAAAGAAAAGGGAGATGATTAGATCATTTGGTTCACGATATTAATCCGACAGAGCATGTTCTTTATAAAAGCGGATTTGAGAAAGCAGATATCACACCACTGTGTATAATTAAGATATTTCTTAGCTTTGCAAAAAATCCATCAATTGCCTAACACTTATCCTACTCAGGGTCGCAGGGAGCCTGCTGGAGCCTATCAGCAAACATTATGAAATATATTATTTAAATGTACAACGTATTTTGCATTAATACATTTGGCTTTTTTTTCAATGGCTAAACACACAGTGAATATTTTTTTGCCTGTTGCTCTTTGTTCTCTCAGTACCACAATAGCAAGAGTAACTGGACTCCAGCTAATTGTACTCTAATTAAACTTTAATTTATTAATGGAACAGTGTTGGTGGATGTCAAACAAATGTCAAAGGAACTTTCTTTACCCCACTGGGGTAGAAAGTACTGTTTGGATATTCTTCGCCTACACCCTGGGGTCTCAAGATTTGCACATGCATTCCACTAATTATATCTTTCAAGAGCAAGAAGGAATCCACAATGGATATTAGTTGAGATATGAGTTCTCAATCAACTCCAAAATAAAAAGGACACAAAATTCATTACATTTTTTCTGTTTATTTTAACCACAGATATACTGCAAGAAAGGAAATCACTGACTACGGGTTCATTATTACTCTTGAGGTGTTGAGTTTTATGCAGGAGCCAGCTACAAAATGATGTTGATGATTATAATGCAAGCAATGGCTACACAGGGTCAGGAAGTAGGTGTGCTACGAATCAAAAACAATGAATCTCTGACAACCTTTTCTGTATCTGCTGTATGAGGTCTCATTGTGTTTATGCAAGCCAAGTAAAACATCACATTCTTGGCACCAAATTAGCTTTGGTGTTACATGAAATGTGGAACACTTCACTGTATTCCACCTCCTGCTACAAGGGAAAAAACAAGTCCACTTCCCTCATTTTCTTGCTCTCAACCTATACTTTTTGGCTAGACGTAGCACTCTATCCCACAATTTCTTAGGTTAGATCTAAAGAAAACATAGGGGCTAATATATCAGTATCAGACATGAGTCGTGTCTGACACCAGGCCACACCTCATTGTTCAGGCCTACTGCTTTTGTGACAGGAAGTGAGATACACAAGACGGTGCATATTTACAGGATGACCCGAGTGTCCCCTTAAGCCAAATTAGAGGCTACATTGTCCCCCTGATATACATTGACCCTGTAAGAACCGTCAACTCCATTTAGAGGGTTGGAGAAAAACCTAAGCTCCACTCTTGATCCCCTATGGGCTTCCTGTCCCCTCACCATTTCCCTCGACCTCCTGTGGTGCACTGATTCAAAAGGCCAATGCATTACCCTTCCCTTTCGCAGGCATTCATTATGGCATGGCACCACTTGAAGAGAAGAAACAGGGAACCTTTACACTGACCGGCCAACTGGGGAACATGTTAATGACAATACAGCACATTGCACCAGACACTGCACCTGCCCAGAGAGGGTGAAGTATTTCCTGGGCAACAACAACATCATGGCCAAGCATCCCCTCCCTAGCCCAGTGAAACACACAGACTACGAGATTTCTCTGAATTTCTCCGTAAAAAGCATTCAACAATCAGCTGTCTAGAACTGACGTATCTGAAGAGCTGTTTGATCATAGCTGAGAAAACTACAAACTGACTCAGAAAAAAAAAAGTGGTTGCATATTGATTATGCAATGCTGTTATCCACTCATTGGCGCCTGCGATTCAAGGTTCATTTAGCTCCCTCATCTTGCGTATCGCAAGCTATGATATCACTTAACCATGGCAAGAACAACACCTCCATGGGATAGGTACCCATCATTCAAGTCAACATCCCTAACCACAGAGCTGAGGACGAGTCTGTACATATCTCCTTCTCCTCTCCAATCAACAATAACCTCCAAACCCTAAAGTTTGCATGCATGTCGATGCACCACACTGGGCGTTTCAATAAACAACACAAAAACTCAATCCAAACAACCAGCATTCAAGCATGGCGTGTCTTGTGGAGGTGCTTACCTGATGAAAAATGAAGCTGCTGCAGATGAGGACGCGGAAGGCGAGCAGGATGTATTTGGATTGGGTGTGGAGTTTTTCAGTTGACAGGGCATCAAGGTGCTGCTGCTGATGCTGCTGCTGATGCCGGTGTTGGTCATGGTGGTGCCTGGGGCCTCTGAAGTTATGACATCCCTGTCTGCTTCCTCTATCAAACCGTGGGCCTGTTGAGACACAGATACTAAGACAACACCGCAACCATTTTGCCTTCCCTTCTCCCACTCCATTTACTCCCCTCTGCTCTCCTCTGCTACAGATGGATAGACAGATGCTTCAGCCAGCACCAGTTAGTGGGAGTAAGCATTATCCCCAGCGGACAGCTCCCTACAGAAAATCAAGGAGGGAGCACCAGTCATTACTTTTGGCAACACACTAGAGGTGGCTTTGGCCATAGCCTTCCTTAATTAAGTGATAACCCACATTTAATTTGCAATTAAGTCTCTTACATTTAATTGACACAGCTGCCAAAAAAATTCTGTACCACCCCGGCTAATTCAGCACTTCACTACTCAGGAATGAGGACCATGTTCAGCAAGTTCAGGCAATTTTTTTTTTTCGCTACCGTTGGGTTTTGCTACCATTTGCTCCAATTCAAAAATCGGCATTAAATATTAAAGACTCTAAGGTTTGATGCAACTTAGGCTAAGCGGGCAAACTGAGAATACACTATTTTGGATTTTGGTTCTTGTGTCGGCTATGAGAATATTACATCATGTAAAAACCATGAGCTTTTTTTATAGAGCTTCCATTGTTTATCAGTGAAATACTATGCCATTATATTTCCAAGAATTTTTTTAGGAATCCAATTTGCTGTATTATACATATGTGTAATGTAATATAATGTAAACGCATGAGCCCTCCTTCAAAACTGTAAAACAATGACTTGGCCCCAATACTGCAATTAAGTGTTTTTTTTTTTTATATTTTACGTATTTTATATGTTCATGTGTTGTTGGTAACAAAATGTGTGATTATAAATACAAAGTAATAAATACATCTTGTTCAAGATGTTGAAACTGGAGCCTGTTGAAGATGGAACTCTGCACCAATCATTTTCAAAAATACATGAACAACAAAAAACAAACAGATTTATTTCAACTTACAACTAGCTCAAAGTCTGCACTTCATTTGGAGTTTCAACTCTGACAAAAGGCCAATCTCACCTGCAACCACTAGTTTATACCAGATGATTGCTTTGAGAGAGTTTCCCATGTTGGATATTGAAGAAAGACCAAATATATCCTGAGAAATTTCAACAATGACATTTGAACATTATGTACACAGCCATGACCTTAAAGTGGGCAAAACACAACACTGCAGACTCAGCATCGTTCCACATGTCATATCAATTACACGGTTCTGACCCTCTGTATATCAACCACCTCGGTGTTTGCCCTGGACTCAAGTTTGGCAACTAAAAAACATTCTTCACAATCTTTTTTTACATAGTGTGTGGCCTTAAAAATCTGCCATTTGTCAACTATAGCTGTCAGCTGAACTATTTATATGCTCAGTCTGACATGTGAACGCTATACATCACGATGTGAGGATTTACTTACATTGCAGTCTTCTCATGCAGCTGGCTGTTGTTCAGCTAAATGTCACTATTTTTAGATTTACATGCAGTTCATTTGGATGTATTAATAAAGCTCGGATGAATGATCTTTTCCCTGAATACTTTTGCTTGCCTAACAATGAACCCGCTGTGAATGTTCATCTCCATTTCTTCCCTTCAACCTTGTTATCAGTCAAGAATTTACAGCCTTGTTTTGGGCTTCTGGTTTTCCTCTCTTGCGTGATCATCATGGTGGTGAAGTCAGATATCACATGGCAATGTGTGACTTCAAAAGTACATGAAGGGAAAACGAAAAGCCAAATGAGCCAAAAACAACTCCCCTCAAAACTGCCCGAGCAGAAAGCCTCACACCATGCCAGCGTTGGGTTAGGAACTCGCCACATGCCAAAGAAATAGACCCATTACACTTTGGCATGACAGATGGGAGCACTCAACAAGCAGCAGCGCAGGAAGCTGATATGTATGGCTCTTCAATTCGTCACTGATTGAGCAGTTTAATCTGAGTTTAAAATTTTTTGTAACTGTAAATTTTGGGAGTACATAGGAACATCTGGTTACAAGTGTGAGCTCCAAAAAAGATGAAGTACTGACTTGGAGTGCACACATTACAAACCACACATGTCAGTGCATCACAGTGCATAGTCAAGAGTATTCCCCTGGTATTGAGCCTGGGGACTTGAGTCCTTCAGTTACCACTTTCTCTATGGTTTTGTACCTCTGCTCGCCCTGATTCTGGCTGAATAGTATACTCTATACCTAGTCAGCAGCCAGGTGATTAGGCTGTGTCCATGGAGACCTGTGTGCACCCAAGGGCAATAATGAGCTGGCCTTCCACACTTTAACATCACACTTTCCCTGGTCCCCTTTTTTCTTGGTTTATCCAACAAAGACAGGAAAGAAGAAAAAAAAAACAGAAAAAAAAAGAGACATTTTTACATCATGGAAAAAAGGTGAGTGAGGATGATTCAAAATAAAGAAAAGACTTCTTCCTCGGTTATATGTAATCTAAAGTAAGCCAGGTCACAATTCTATTGACAACCCCTTTCCCCACAGACAAAGCCTCCACTTTGACCTTTTATTCCACTGGTTAACAGACAATTAATGCCAAAGTGAAATTAACCCACTTAATATGGGGAACAGGCTAGATTGGCCTTTGTGACCACCAGACACTAATACAGAAAGGGGAGAGGTCCAAGAATACTTAATGATGAAATATAAGAAATGGGCTGGAGTGAAATACTGTTGCTTTGCTCTTTAGACAAAATGCTCAATATCATAAAGCCAATACCAAAGCATAACTGCACATTTTTCAAATATTTCTTTACAGCACTCGGTATTATCCGTCTCTTTCTATGCCTGTTTCACTTTCTTCTCTTGTCATCTTCTCGTTCAGTGGATCACTGCCAGGCAAGTCCAGCTGCACAAGAGCAGCAGCAGCCAAGATCCTCCTCTGGGTTTCAAACTGGTGGCAGGGGAGAGGGCCAATAGCGGAAGCCCTGCTGGATAAAGAGTGCTTGGTCTTTGTAGATTAATTCATACGAGGTTATGGATTTTTTGGAGCAAAAAGTAAGAATAACATTAGGCTCACATAATTTTTTGTTCTCAATTGGCTCAAAATGCTAAATGTACCTATTAAGTCCGGATGACATGGGTTTCTGAATTACCTTAACTACTTCCTACTGCAGTGAAAAAAAATTCCAAAGACAAACTATTCAAACATTGTGTCAAATGGAAAAGCCAAGGAGGTTGGAGTGAGTTTGCCAGATCAGGAGCAGCCAGAATTTCATATCTCTGCATGAAAACCACCATTCTAGTGTTAGAAAGAGCCTTTTCTCAAATGGGAGACTCCGTGTGCTCCATAATGGGGTCTATGGCAGCCTAGTGAGCTCCCTGGCTGACAACCTGAAGGATTTCTGCCACGTACACAGTCTATGTCAGTGACTTTGTCGGATAAAGGGTTAACCAATCCCCCTCCGGGATGAATAAAATCATATCTTAAGCCCTAGGGCACTACCCGCAAATGACCCAAGTGTGAATCAAGTGTTAAATCCCTTTGGCCTAGTCAGCGCCGAGGCCATGGGAGCGGGTGTGTGTTTTAGTCATTCTGAAATATCTGATTTTAATGAAAGACAGAGGCACAATACCAGTTTCTGTCAGTAAGACCATGTCCTGCAGGGACATTTCTTTCAGCCCAGAGTCTCCAATCTCAGCTTTGGGGCTTTTAGCAAGACATTCAAGCTCAAAGGGGAACTAATTCCTTTCAGTCATAGAAATACAGAACGCTGGTCGTCCAGTATAAATGTAGTCGAACGCTTTTGATTGACTCTACTATTATATCTGTAGGTAATTTTTGATAACAAAGACTGTCTTATCTGTCTTACATTTTCAAACTTATAGGAAGTCTTTCATATTTATTAGCCACATAATGTGTGGAAATAGTTGAAGAAAAATGGAAAAATCTGTTCATCTAATTGTAAATATGCTGGTTTAAATACTAGATTATTTTAGCCTATATGGCTGGGTCTCTGTGGAATACAATCTCAAAATGCATACAAAAGCAAGATGTCAGTGTAGGAATAAAATATCTTTATATTAGCAATCACTTCCTTGAGATTTTAGAGAGTTACCATAATTTTCAGATTATAAGTCACAGTTTTTTTCATGGTTTGGCCGGGGGTGCGACTTATACTCTGGAACGACTTAAGTGTGTAATTATTGAGCTCTCTTGCTCTGCGTGTGTGCCTTTAATATATCAGCAATCATCACACACACACACACACACACACACACACACACACACACACAGACACACACACACACACACACACACACCAATCAAAATTCAGGGGGGGCGGTCATGGTTGAAGTGCGTTGTGAAAAAAGATGCTACCTGCTACTTCTGTACCTATGAAAATTGATCATTTCGACATTTGCGGTAACTTATAATAACAGCTGAGAAGAGCTGAACAAAAATGGCACCGAAATGTAAATCATATTAGTGAAATATGCAGTTGAAAACTGCAATCGAGCAGCAGAAAGAAAGTTTGAAGATAGTGAGAAACTTGTAAGGGACTGGAGAAAAACAGGTTACTCTTACTGAAATGAAAAAAACTAAAAAACCTAATCGCGGGCTAAAATTTAGGTGGCCACAGATAGAGGAACGAGTTCACAAATGGGTGCTTGAACAACATGCTCCGGGAGAGGCTTGTCAACAGTACAGTTGCGTCTTCACACCCAGGTAGTTGCCAAGGAGAAGAATATAAATGACTTTGCGGGAGGACCTTCCTGGTGTTACCGCTTCATGCAATGTAATCACCTCTCTATCAGAGCAAGGACACCAACCTGTTGGGATTCAGAAAGGCTGGAATAATTGGAACTGCAACTGACGATGACTCTGACATAAGCGACGTACCAGTAGAAAGGGGAAGCGGCGCATTGTCTACCTTCGGAGTTGGCAGAGTTGTTCAGAAGTGACACCGAAGAATATTTCGTTGGATTTAGTGATAAGAGTGACACTGATTGTTTGGTTGTAGCATGTACAGTACGCTTAAGTTATTTGAATGACTCTTGCTGTAATATGTTTCGTTAACGTAGCCCACCAGGCACATTCTCAGTTCGTTGTTCATGCGTCATATAGGCTATACTAGGCTATACTTATTCAGTCTAATGCTCTCTATTCTATTTTTATTTTAAATTGCCTTTCAAGATGAAATGTCAGTTCTTGGAGTTCAATTTTATCAAAAAAATTTTATCAAAAAATGTGTCTTATACCCCAGTGCGACCTATACTATATATGTTTTTTTTCGTTCTTTATTATGCATTTTTGTCTGGGGAGACTCCGGAGTGACGTATAAGCTGAAAAATACGGTACCTTTAAGTATATGTTGAAAAAGAAAAATGCATACATTTGTGAATTCATTGCTCAGGTCATAATCGCAAGGAATCATCAGCTCCCATGACACAAAAGGACAAAAACCCAGGAAAGGCCTCAAAGGCATCACACAAGACACCGTCTCCCATGTATCAACCACAGACATTAGGTATGATGCTGCTGCAGGCTCATAATTTGAAATGCCCTTGATGAGGAGGTCAGAAGATTGGTCCTATCATGACCTCTGACTAGTCATGCTACTTGACTACTGAGGAATGAGAAGTTAGCAATTTTGCCATGCTCTGACACAAAGTGTCTTTTTATCACAACAAAGTGATGGGCCAGAATTTAATAACCATTTGATGAGTCTTACTTTCCATAACGTTTTTGCAATACTTGCTATACGTTTGAAATATTCAATACCTTTTCATTCTTACATTTTCTTTTAAACAATTAGCTCTTCTGAAATTGGAAATTAATATATATTTTCTGTTTGTCTCCCTAGGAATGGATCAAGTGTAATCTTGCCAAAACGGCCTGCGGGCTATATCCGACGTGTTGGTCTTTTTAATCTGGCCCGCCAAAGATTGGTACAGAATTCATATTTGATGTGAATGACTGAATGATTGGATCACTGAATGTAGGAGCTCAAACAGGAGATTATTTCATTTCTGGAGCTACTTGAGAATTTTCATGAGCTGAATGACACAGATTGGCTTTGTGATTTAGCCTTTACTGTAGACATACTGACACAAATGAGCTGGACGTGAAGCTACAAGGGAAAAACTGGTTTGTGCATGAAGTGCAAGCAAACGTCAGAGCCTTTTCAAAGCAATTGTCAGACGAGCCTGATATGTACTGTCAAACGCGTTTTTTTTTTCTTATATGTATCGTATCTTATCGTATCAAATTTTTAAAAGTCAATACGGCCCCTGAGCCAAAAAGTTTGCCCACCCCTGACTTAGACAGAGTGATTGCGGTGTGGCTCAGGAGGTTAGAGCTATCCTGGGAACAAACACAGTTGCCGCACTCCTCCGAGCCCCTCGAAGTGTTGTTGAGCCACACGCTTAACCCCTCCCTGATCCATTAGCACTGCCAAGTGGCTGGCTTCTGCTCATGATTTGTCTATAACGGGATAAATGCAGTTGTGAAATGTCACTGATGTTGCGCTGTATGTATTAACAAATGTGATGCATAAAGGCATTTCTATTCTTTCTTAAAGACGCATACCGGTAGACGCATACTTCATACACATACTATGCATTAAAACAGTCATGCTGACACACTTTAAGGCCAACAAAGAATGGAATATAATGTCACAGTGAAAGGTGGGATAGTTGAAACCTACCGGTTTTGACTGAGCAAGAAAATCGTTGACCCTAGAGATACTCCACATGCCCTCGAGGTACTGCTGAGCCTGGATGGTGACGCCTCCAGCGACAGTCACTTGGACGCTAGTCTTAGGACTTGAAGAAACCAATTGATTCTGTGTCCTCCACTGTACCCTGTGCTGCTCCCCCAAGGATAGGACTGAGTGGGTAATGGCTTGACCTTTTGTCAGTTGTTTTGCATGGAGACTGGTGGATGAAACATTGAATCTAGAGGGCTGGGATAAAAGGGAATTGGCAGGCAGAGCCGCCATGTCCGAATTGAAGTTGAGGACAGGAGCATGTAGCGTTTGAAGGGCCTCCTGCTTCAGCTGGTGGAGCGGTGTGAAACACACCTGACAACAACTGACACCGGCATCATGGTTCCCTGGTGTTTGGAGCTGTTCAAACAGAAAAGTTGCGTATCCTGGGTCCTGCAGAGGAGACACACACGAAAGAGGTGACTTAGTTAAATGGGCGCCAAAACACATACTTAAACATGTAGCATTTTGCTCTGGTTGATATCCCATGCTCCGTTCTTTTGAAAGAATTTCCCATATGTTGATACTATTTTCGGGGTGTGGCAGTGGTCTTCCAGTGGTGCAGTCCCCGATTTTCCCCTTGGGACCCTCACTCCCTGCTTCAACCACTTTCCCCCTGTTTTGGATTGTCATTTTATTTTAATTAGACTGGGCGTCTTTGCTTGCATGCAACAAGGACTGCTGATCCGGCGTTTGGTCTTTTCATTGTGTTTTCTGGGGAGTGAGGGGGATTAGTAGATGGTCCCAGAGAGAAAAGATAAATAAAATGTTTTTCCTTTATTTTGTGAAGCTTTAAAAAGAAGATTTCAGCGCATGACAGCTCTTAGAGAGGGTGTCCAGTAGAGTTCTGTCCTTTCACTTCATCTCTAAGAGGGTTCCCTAGAGTGTCTCTCTCTGCTTGAAACAAAAGCAAACAACAGCTGAGGTAAATCTGATGGTTGTGGAACACAATTTACATATGATGAGTGTCCCAGCATGAAAACATATGATAAGCTGGCAAATGTGAAACTAACTACCTCTTTCAAGACACAAGGGGCATACAGAGCTATCAGCCAGCTATTCAAATCCTAAGTGAGGGTGGGACATAACTTGGTTGTTTTTATGGAAAAAGCAAACAACACACACAAACGCACACACATACACAAACGCAGTCTCTTAAGAGGCATAAAGGGGCAGCAGGCCTCTACCCTGTGGAGTCGTGGCCTAAGACAGGAGTCCGCAGACCAAACATAAATGTTTATGAGGCCTTTGCTCTTTGGAACCTCAGTGGTGATCAGGAGATATGAAGCTGCAACAAAAAAGTAATCCAATGCCCTAATGTAGTACCACTTTACACAGCAAACCCAACAGACAAAGAGACTAAAGAGACTTGCTGAGGGATAGTAAATCTCCACTCAATTGAAAACACTCAATAAAAAGACTTAGATTACCTCTCTCTGCAAGCACAAATAATAGTATTATCATGTATCCATTTTTTGCTTAAATGTCTGGAGAGACTCAATATATATCTACTGAAACATACTGGAATTTAGTGCATTTGCACAAAGACCATGATAATCCTTTTTTTAAATAAGCAAGCATGCACAGGTGTGTGATTGGATTGTCTTGGTTTTTGGAGTAAAGTCATCTGGTAGATTCTGATGAAAGATTTATTTTGCTGTATTTTGCTGCCACTTGGCCAGGCAGGGGCAGATTGCATGCTCCACTAGTGAAACGGGATGTTGAAAGACTAACAAATCTCACTACACATGAAAATCTTTCATGGCTTGATGACCGGCTTAATGTTAGATTAAGATTCTTGTCAGGGTGGCAACTGGACTTGACTTTCTTCAAGTCCAGTTGCCTCTATGAACTGGATGACTGAGAGCCTTCACAGACATGTTAGATTAAAATCAATTATGATATCAAGTGAACATTAATGCAAAAGCAAAGTGTATGCAATGAGGAATGGATTTAAATTCAAGATGATTGTAATGAAGAATATGAAACCAATATATGAAGCTTTTAAATCATATAAATGTTGCTTGATTCTGAATGAAACATTCTCTGTCATTGTTCACACACATGGTATGTACGCAAGGAAATTCCTGTGGAAAACATATTTCCACTGATAGGAAGATCGATGAAAACTGGAAGCAAGACGCTGTAAAGTTAGCACAAAACAGAAGACTTTTTTTCCTGTCCTTCCTTCTTGTGCATGCTTGGGGATGGAGACGCGCTCATAACCAGTTAAATGGTCCTCTCTATCTGCCGTCACCCTTTACCCTCCAGCAACCCCTTACCCACCTCGAGGCACCAGTAGATGGAAGAAATCAATTCCCCTCTCCCTCTCCATGCATTGTTAGGTGTTGATTTAGGGGAGCTAATAAAAAGACACACAAAGCTGAGCCCATCTGCTATTCAGTTAAGTTTCTGGAGGTTAGAGTGCAGGCTTCTCCTGTAAAATTGTCTGTAAGCTTTATGCGCAGTAGAGTGAGAAAAGGGTCACGGCCACAAGGCTTTGGATGATCATGAGGATGATGATGGTAGGGGAGAATAATGTGAGAATCAAAGTGAGGGCCAAGCCATCTATCTGTGTGATACACTACAGGTGGAGACAAGGATAATGACATCAAGACTTCCTGTGCTTTCACATACAAGTACTTGAGAGGCTCCAAATGAGCATCAATTGGAAAATACGTCTCATCATATATGAACCTGTCTGCGATGCTTTATTGTTTATTTTACTATCCCTGTGATCTAATGCTGACAGGTGCAAGTGAGTATAAAAAGTATTGCTACTTCAGGGAAGAATATATTGCCTCCTGTCATCCCAATCCAAATGTTCGAAGCGTTCCAATTGGCCGAGAGGCACGGAGCTACTCCAGGGCTCTGACTCCCCAACCATTGTTCTATTCAAGTGGGAGACAGTGTTGGTTTTTTAGCTCCAGCACTGCCTGTTGACAGAATCTGACCGCACTTGCAGGGATAAGAGGACAGACACTCAGTTACACCTTGACATGTACTGTCTGTTTGCACTATTACATTAAAATAAAACATCCTGCTATTTGTGACTGATTTTGCACAACGTGACTTATACAGACATCTCTGCTGCACCATTTTTTTAGTAAATGTTCTAATCTGCTGTGCACTTTACTTATTGTTTACTTTGTGTTAGGAAATGTCTTGTCTTTGTGCTGTGCCCTTTTATTCAGTCACCGAGAGATAGGGAGAAACGTCTTCTCGATTCCTCTGTATGTCATGTGGAGAAATTGGCAATAAAGCTAACTCTGACACACAGGTGGGAGGAGGTGGGCCAGGGATGTGGCCATTGCCTGGAGGCTCGTGGGTGGTTTTGTTGGTTTGCCGCCTGTGAGCACTGATCTTTATTAAACTCTAGGGACAAATGTAGTCAGATGCTGTGGTCTTATTATGGAAAGTAGGTGTGCCATCACACCAGGGAGAAAAGGACTGCCTGTGTGGAATGAGCCCTTCACGGCTATTAGAGAACTAAGTTTGTCTTTGTCCCACACACTAACCATGATGAAAACCAGCGCAGCAGTGGTAGAGAGCAATCCTACTAACTGACTGTCTTCCTGGCTTGATGGAGGGTCTCATCAAAGACAGGCCAAGCCCAGGGGCTGATGGAAATGAGAGCTCAGCCCACTTATGGGTGAGGGGAGAAGGTGAAAGACGTGCATGATTCATCCACTTCTGTCCTTAAGGCACAAATAGAATTCACATATTTTTCTCAAATCACATTTTATTTATTTCATTGCATCAGTGCCCTTTCTCTCTAACAAGATAAAGTGAAACTGTGTTCGGACTGTTTCCGCATTCACTGACTAATGTGCTTCTGATGTGGAGCACCAGGCCAGGCATACCGCACTGACTCGAATCAAGGGAAGGTCAAAGTGATTTTAAATGCATGAGGCCTGTCGCCAGGCATGCCTCGTTGGAAGTAAAACACTTGGAGAAAACAGATTTTCGATTCCAGCTGAGAAGGGTTTCCAGGGTGAAAAAATGTACACATGGCCCAGGGTAGCAGAAAGAGAAATACAGATTAATAGTGAGGGGGGGAAACAATGGGAATAATTTTGATATATTACGATTATGATAAATTAAAATAATGTTTGATATTGTAGGGCATTCATACTCAGATATCTGGCTATTTTCTTAGTCCAGAGAGCAATTTGCCTGAATCTTTTATCACAACAATAAAACTTTTACAATTCCTCAGTCCTCTAGGTTACTATGAGGGCACAGGGGACAGAAACACTCAACAGTAAAACTATCAAAAGTTTACTTTGAGATTGAATTGCTCAGTCTGACTTCTTTTCCTTCCTCTCTCTGTCAGCTTTCTCCGGTATATTTCTGCCAGCATGGAAACATTCCTCAAAATTGGTCAACACAACACCATCCAGCTTTACATCTGTCCACATTTCCATTCACGCCCATGCTGGTCCCGTTTACACATTTTAATTTTGAGTACTTCCTATGACCGCATTTCGTATAAAATCAAGACCACACAGCAGCTTCCATGAGTCCCCTCCTGGTTTTCCCTTTTATGCTTTCCAGAGAGGATGTGAGCAAGCCATTGTTGTTTGCTTGGCCTGAGACAGTGTTGACCCTAACAACACACTATCTCCATATGTCTCGAAGGGATTGGCCCCCAATAAAGTAAAGGAGTGTGGTCAAGATCCTGGGGTGAGGACAAGGGCCTGCAAGCAGGCCTGCTTTCCCACAGGTAGTCCCGTTCAACGTTGACAGGTGGAGCTGGAGAAAAACGAGCACAGCTGCTGGCCTGGCCCTGGGTGAGCGCAGGGCATTAAGGCAGATTACATTCCCAGGATAAGAGAAACACTTCAAGCGACGTAATCCCTCCCTGCGCCCTGCTCCTTCTCAAACACCATCTCCATCTCTTTGACCCACTCTCCAAAACGGCCCACTCAACTCAGACCCCCTCAAGGAGAGCAGGCAGTGGAAGGCCTGTACACAGACACTGATTAGATATCAGGTGAGGTTTTTAGTGGCACAACAGATCTGGGATACAGACCATTAAATTTAACCACTGCCTTCGAAGAAACACAAAAGACAATGACTCAGGATGTCACACTAGCATGCTATTTAACTCTGTAGGAAGGCCTTTGGCAGAACACAAAACTGAATGGGTCACCAAATCACCTCAAACAGATGTTTGCTTCTGTCTGCTGACATAACAAGATAAAACAAATTGGCATTGAGGCTTTGTTCAAACAAAGCGACAATATTTGTTACAACAAAAGGGTCCCGTCATTAACAAGCTGATAAGCTATCCTCAAAGAACAAAACACATTCAACCCCCAAGTTGATGAAAGTTCTTCGGTTGTGTTAAATCTAATCCTGCACACGTCTCAGACTCTTCTTGTTTTTGATGGACGACTATGAGATTTCATCAAGTAATGATGACACCACATACACCATCGTAAAAAGACGTCATTTCTGATATATAAATCGCTTTCCAGAAAGGGAACATTTTAACTGGTGTGACGCCATACAGAAACTACCTTCATTTGGAAATCTACTGTCTTGTTGTCCTTGTGATAACTCACATGGAGAGTTAGCATAGATATGTGTGACACAAATCCCAGCAGCTTCTCCCATAAATATTTATTAGATTATGGTCATTTAAATCCTTACATGGTAAAAAAGTGAGTCATTCATTACTGTAATCTCAGTGAGATAAACCACCATTTCTGCAATGCATAAAACCATAAAGCGTTTATTTGTAATGTCAACAAATGAGACCAAGAAGACTAACTTTGAACAAGTAGATGCTTACCTTGCTAATGAAAGTGGATGAGCTCTCTAAAATCAGTCTTTCCTTAAACGTACAGCCAAGTCTGTGTCCTTCTAGCATACAGTCCAAATGAACTCACGGAGACGGATGTCAAAGACTGTCTGTCTCGTGTGACTTAGCCCTTTCCTCCCTTTAATTGTCAGTGAACTGCTGACAGAAAATGCAAATAGCAGTTTGCGTTTACCCCTTTGTGACACTTTCAACACATGATGCCTCCACCTGTCCGGAAAAATCACAGCTCTCACTACCCGGGAAATGATTACGGGGTCACTCAAATCTGCTGTCTTGAATGACGGATTTACAACTAAAACACTGTGGTGAAATTTTGAGGGGAGCGGGTGTCTTGTTGTAGCTTTCTTTCGGAGTTTGTGCATGCTATGATATATAGGTCATTCTAGCAGGCATCCCACAACTTCTTCCATCATCCTTATAACAGGTGTCACTGTCAATCACAAATAACAGAACAGATACTCCTGACTGTCAGGTTAAACATGAAGTCATTCATGTATCTACTAAATCTCCCCTATGGCCATGAATGACAGTTTATATCAATGCTTTCATATGTTCAACACATTTATCTGACTGAGAGTGTCTCTTGCTCCTGATACTTTGCATAAAACAACATTCATGTTTTTTTTTTTTTTTTTTTGTAAATTTGTACTCACATATTACAGGTTCACAAAACAAGGGTTTCAATCACATGGGACAAATGTGTGTGTGTGTGTGTGTGTGTGTGTGTGTGTGTGTGTGTGTGTGTGTGTGTCTTCATACCACACCCATCCATCACTCCAGCCTTTCACCACTTGCCCAGTTAATTACCTTTTCCTGTTCGCTCACGCACATAAAGAAAACAAGCCCTATTCAGACTATTTGGTCTGACTTTATTCTCCCTCACTCCCCTCTTCCAATATTTTCTCCCCTCCTGAGTCAACCCTAAAGAGCATTTACACTCTTTCTTCAGCTATGGATGGACTCTTGGCGTGTGTGTGTGTGTGTGTGTGTGTGTGTGTGTGTATAGAGGCGGGGGCTCACCACTGAGAGAACAGTGCCTTAAACCCCTGCCAAAATCATCTCTCCATTGGCATTTACCGGGCAATAATTATTGCTTCAACTAAGTGAGATTGATTTCTGAGAAAAAAATCCATGGGGACAAGCATGAACATCCCCCCATGTTTTCTTATTTGTGACAACAGCAACCCTACACCCCATTACTAGGTAAGTTAAAATATTAAAAAGAAAAATCTCCCATCCAGATACAGTATGTCATTCATTTTTTATCTATAGATCCTGAGGAGCATGTCAGAAGAGCAGAAGGTCTGCTGACTGTGCTGTCCTCATGAGAGAAACACTAGATTTGTTTATGCGTCCCTTCAGCAAACATCGTTCACTTCTAATTAGAATGGCTGCTTTTTGGATTGGTTGAGCTCTAAAGATAGTTTCTCTTTCCACCACCAGAATCAGCTGCGGAAATGAACCGAGATGAGGAAATAATGAAAAATTCAAAAGGCAAGCTGGAGAGACAGGGCCCAGGTGTTGCTGTAAACTGCAGGTGAAAGCAAGGACATATGGGGAGACAGGAAGGGGGGCTGGAGGGGGTTTACGGACACATTTTCAGACCACATGGATGAAGAAAAGTAGAGAATAATGTTAATCAGGTTCTCACCCTATTCTTTGAGCTTCACCCTTTTAAAGGGATGTACCTTCTAAAAGTGGAGCTACCTAAGATACAAAAATAAGAAAGGCTTGGGGACAGTGGGAAAAAACATTTAAAAAACCCTTTTTGCATTATTGACAAATTGGAATGTGCGCTTAGTTAAAGAAATGACATAACACGGGAAATTAAATTCACCTAAATTTGAGATATTTTCAGGGTAATTTTCATCTAAGGTATTTCTGACTTGCTGGTAGTTTCACAAAATATCTTTTCTAACTTCTGCTTTTTTTCTCAGACTTGATGGATTTTGTTTCTGAATCCAAGAAAACATCTTCCTATTTAGACGGTACTTTTATCACAGATTTCTTCAGTAATTTCTACCTGGGTCATTTGTTGAATGTTACAGGCGATACTAGCATTCAGTTTGTCATCAAAAACAATTCAAAGTAATGGAGTGATTCAATACATTTTAACATTCTCCCTGAGCCAAATTTAAGGCTCAAATAAAGGTTCACCAAAAGTCCTTCTGTAAGCGTGGAATGAAACGTAGTTAGTATTCCTAACCATTCACGCCAGCTTGTTGAAAGATCTATTTTTGTCCAAGAGCCCACTTTAAAACACTCACCACAGCACATAGGATTCTGATACAATAGTTTCTTGCAACAGCCCATCCAGTACTTCAAACCCCCATTCAGTACATATGTGGTGATGACAGCCACCTGCTTCTCCTCTGTCTCAACTGTCACAACAAAGCAGATGAATTCACTGCAGTTTGTTCTATTGGGGGGATTTTTTAAGCGCAGACAGAGCACTCACAGTTTCCCGTGGTTTATTCAGAGCTAAAACAAACTGCCAGTAAAGTGTCTGATAACAAATCTCCTCTGCAGGACTCCTTCAGCCACAAGGAGAATGAAAGTGTAAGAGCGGCGAGCGTCCAAAGTCTCTGCTTGTGCATGCAAATCAATGAGAAATGCAAAAGGAGGTGCTGATGCAGAAACACACGTAATTGCATCTTAGCATCCTCAAGATAACATAATGTAAACAGCCCCAGTCTATGCATCCACAGCTGGAATAGAAGTCATTATTTTTAGATCAACATTTATATATCCAACCATGTTGTGACACAAAGTCATCTAAGAAACATTCAGTATGAATCTACATGGTTTGTAGTTACCTAATTTAATATAACTTGAAATACTCATTCAAAAAATGACTTGGTTCTCTGCAGGAGTAATAGAGTGTTATAAATGTAGATGAGATTAAATGTCCAGCATTCTAAAACTAGTGTTCTCTCAACGCCCCTCTTTAAATAGGTGGGGCCATAATTATGCTGGCGAGCTGCGATATGGGTAAATATTGTTTTTTTTTCCTCCTTCCCACTCTGTCTCCTCATAGAAATGCTCAATAGATGCAGTCTCTGCCAAGAGATGGCACATCATGTCCTTCAATAGGTAATTATTGTTAAACACCGCACCTTTTATTTGGCAGATATTTCAGATTTCATTCAGCCGCCCATATGTCACCTAAGTAACAGGATCACTGATTAGAATTAAGGAATAAGTAAAGGTTAGTGCTTCTTTTGCCACCTCAACTCTCTTCTTACAGGAAAGCCCATGTCGTGCCGTGCTAAGGTGAGCGCTGCTGTGCGTCCCTGTCCCGTCTAGTCTGCAAAGCATTATCTCAGAGAGTGACACGCTTTGTGTCTCGGAAAGCTGTCGGCGCAACAATGGACCAGCAGAGGAGCAAACAGCAGAATTAGCCTTGTGTAAAAGCCTACTGTAGGTATGGCAGAGAAAAGGGGGGGGGGGGGGCACAAATTTATCATGAAAGATGTCATTACCATGCCAATGATTTCTCAGAGAACACAAATTACCACTAATAATAGACATTTAAAAATCAGCCGAGGGCTTTCAGCCAGGAGCTGTTGTAGTAATGGAAAACTGTTGTCTGTTTATGAAAGCTAGACACTGAGTGCTGGTGAGAGTACTGATAGAAAGAAACACAATAAGATAAGCACTAATATGAATCTGTAGGGGTTTTTTTGGGGGGGGTTCTTTTTTTTTTTTTTTTTTTTTTTTTTGTATTTTTTTCTTGCTAATTGAGATGTCTAGACACATTCAATTGAATCTCAGTGAGATAAGGAAGTGGGCCTGAACTATCTTGGTGAAGAATAGCACACACAAAACCACTTACTGAGTCTGAAAGATTCCCATTCACACCCCATATAATGCAAGGCTTATCAACATGTTTTTTTATGCACATTTTTCTACTTTGTCTTTTAGGAACAATGGAAGGCAGCTATATGAGGTGAAAAACTTTAATTTACACAACATTTGAAGCCTATTTAGGAAATGAATTCATCTGTGGTTCACAATTAACCTACAACAAAAAATATGAAATACAGAAGAATTACATTCCTACACACATGTTGAAGGCAAGGTCATTTGTGAACCACCGAACTGTCATTCACTTCTTTGAAAGAGCTTCCCAAGGTTAAAGACACAGTTTTCACTCCCAGTGCTGGGTGCGTACACAAAAATGAACCTGGCTTATAGAAACTATGTTCAACTATTGTGAATAAAATTGCATTGTGTTCAAATGTCATTATTTAACCATTATGTTGGACTCAAATAGAAACTTCCAAAAAACGTTCAAAAGCTAATTTATGGACATATTTTGACTTTAGTAAGAAAGGCTTTCCTTCTTTTCCTTCCAGCTCCTCCCTTCAGGAGGTGCCACAGCAAACAACATCCTCAAACAATCCCTGTCTCTGTAGTCTCTGTATCCTCTACTCTCACACCAACTGACTTCATGTCCGCTTTTAGTCTGTAGTAAGACAGACAAGGTTTACACAATAAAACAAATGTAAATATTTAATACTAATCAAAAATGACTCATTGATTCAAATAACTGTAATACTGACCTGAAGACACGGCGCCCAGAGAAGCACACTACATACATTTTAAACAATCAAGTGCTATATTGATACAAACTACCTCCATGTTTTCACATATAAATTTACTGATAACAGGGCTAACTTCAGCCTTTACTTAATTGTCGCTCTTACTTGTTTAGATGTTTAAATTTACATTTTGTTTCATTTTTTTGCTCCTCTATTTATTTTTGTGGCTTGAAACTGGACCTGAGTACTAATTTCGTACCACAAACTGTAAGGTATGCTGGTATGACAATAAAAGTAGTTCCTTGAGTCCTTGAAGACACGGCATCCAGAGAGGCATATTCCCAATTGGCACTGACATATACTTCTAATCCAATTCAGTTGTGACTTTTGTATCCACTGAAAACCTCTCTGAAAAGTGACATTCATATTTCGCATATTCAAACTGTAAGTACTATTGTTACTTTTGTAATTATGGCTCCTTTATGAAGTTTTTTTTTTTTTTTTTGATTTGTAGCTCTCATCTCACAAACACCACTTTGAAAAACCCTGCCAAACATGGTTAAGATGAAAAACAAGCTCACTATGGGAGACCACTGAATTACTTTTTTTTCAATGAGACTGTGCTATTCACATTCTTGTGGCCAGTTTCTTGTCTGCTGCTATGAAATGTCACAGCACTGCGGAGCTCAGTCAAAGCTGAGAAAATTTAGCTTGACAGAGAAACATGGGATTCTGCGAGAATGAGAGGGAAGCAGGTTCAAAGATGCATGCAAAAAGCCACAAAGAACAGAACAAAGTCAGCAAAGACAAAATCAAAAGCTTTAGAGATTTACTACTTCTCAGAGTTTCATGTGCTTTGACTGCATATATAACAGACAATGGTCACTCAGTGAGGTTTTAAGGTTATATGCCCTATAAGCTCTTAATCTTCAGTGTGCAGACTGAGTGATATAAAATATATAAGATAATGATTCAAATTGTGGCTACAAGTCCATCTGCTACACTCTGGACAGCCTGGTTTTAAAATTCAGAGCTTCAGAGCTATTGCCTCATGTTTGACTGAATCATGCAACAAATCCATCTACTTTAGTGCCTTGCTAACACACACACACACACACACACACACATACACACATTTCTGTCGGCAAAGTGGGCTGAGGGATGCAGAAGCATGCCCCTTCCATCATAGGGTGTTGGAGACCGAGGGGGTCAAAGGTTAACTAATTGTGCCGTGCATGGAGGTCGGCATTTATGTGCCTTTGTGGCAGAGCAGCGGAACACCGTCTTGGTGCCTCTTAAGAAAAACAAATGAACTCGCATCTCCCTTCTGATGACAACGGTGCCGATGAGCAAGCACACCCCATATCTTCATTTGAGCCACAAAGTCAGAGGCAGAGCACCGCTGCTGTTCCAGTGACTACATGCAGAAGACATTTTAACAGATCTGACATTCAGTTCCAGTTCCTGTCTGGCTTCTAAAGCTGCTCCAGTCCTTTATACGGCCTCTTACATGAGATAGATAAACACGTTTCTACCTCAGGGCAACACATACTTTTGGTAAAACAAAAAAACTAAAGGTTTGGTTGGCACGCTCTGGTCTATCAAACAACATTCTTGCGCAAGTGGTTATTTCTTTTTAGGGACCCTATAAAAAAACTAAACTTAGCTCTGCTGTCAAACTCTTGGAATTCCTGAAGAGGAACTCCCTGTTTTTAGAGTGACACCCTGAATAGAGGAGAACAGCAGATAGTTATCATGTCTCAGCAGTCAATAATTAGCTGTTTGCGCGACACGACTATCACTGCCTTCTTATTTAACCATGTCCCCTTACCTGTTGTGGCATCAACAGTATCACACTGTGAATTTTACAGTTTTGAATGTACTTGCAGATGAGCTAGAGGTAAGCGTGTGCATCCGTGTGCGTGTGGGTGTGTGCATGCACCATCCTGTTGTAAGGAATGAATGTGTATGATGGATGGATAAAATCCCATGAAACCGTCTGTCTGATGGAAAAGGTATTGTAATAGGGGGTCTCGCTATCACCTAGAGAAAAGGAGTGTCTCACTTTCATGATTAACAAAATGTCAGGAGGATTTCCTTTCCTAAACAGTGACGACGGTCATGAGCAGCTGGCAGCCAAACAGACCCGGCCAGATGCCACCTCTTTTGCTCTTTTGCCTATGGCTTCTGCAGTGTTTTGGAGACAAGAATGACCCAGGCCCCTGTCAACAGCTGGAAAAAGCATAACTCGTTTTGCTTTGTGAAATAAAAATAACACCGCGATGTGTCCTGCTGCTGGTTACGCCCCGAGCAGGTCTGTTTTTTCTGGCGAAGCGGGTCACTGTCAAGCAGAGCTGGACCTATAAAGCTAACAAAGATCAAGGCAGCACTTTCCTAGCCTCCGTTTTTGCTCTTGACTTTTCCTGTTTTGACAGGAAACAGGAGATGATAACACAACCACACAAACAGGCCGATATTGCCTTTGACCTGATGCCGGACTTTACTCGCGTGGCAGTATCTGTTTTCTTTAGAAGACCTGGTGTCCAAACACTTAAAAAAAAAAAAAAAAAAAAAAAAAACTGCCCAGGGCAAATTGACTTCATAAGACTAGCATGGTCAAAAAGATATTATGCGAACGTACAGCAAGCATCACACCTTTTTCCAAGTGTGGCCGATCACATGTTTGTCAAACAAACCTCCTCACAGATACCAAGCAGCGTGCCAGCAGAGTGATGCACAAAAGCAACGCAATAAAACAGACCACCAAAGTCATGGACACAAGTCTAAAAGAGGAGAGATGAAAGCTTCGTCGGTCGCCACGGGGACCCAAACATACATGGCAGAGGTGAACAGAGGAGCAATGTCAATATCTTGCCGAGAGAGGAAGAGGGGGGGGGGTGGCACTGTGGAGATGGCTTTGAAGGCCACAGGAGGTGCAGATGGGTAAGGTCTCTTGTCCGAGGCTCTTTTTTGGAATGTGGGCCTTTTATGTTGTCAGGAAGCACACTGTGGTGAGACACAACAAGTGGAGTGACGGGGCCATTAGATGGTCTTTGTTGATGGCGAGAGAAGCTCAAAGGAACGAGACACTTTGATTGCCCTCTCTGATCCCCCACTAGTCTTTGTTTATGAGCTAATTAAGCATTGTTCAGTTGCTGCAGGAGCCTTGAGCACTCCATCCCATAGCACCACCGTCACCTTAAATGGCTACTGTAAGGCTTTTACAGCACCTTCTAGAACTTAAAAAACTAACGGGAAAGTCTCACCCATTTTTTTTTTTTTTTTTTTTTTTTTTTATTAGTGTAATGGAAACATGGGTGAAAGGGAATTTGGCGAGAGCACATATGAAATAGAGGGAAACACATGGACGATAGCCTGACAGGTCAAATCCAGTTCAACAGTGGCCTCTGTGGGAGTTCAAGTGTGCCCTGGTTTCACCCCTCATAAGGGGCTGTGGAGCGAAAGCAGTTTCGCCCTCACAATGAGATGAAGACATAAATACCCAACGTGGGTTGAGGAGGCAGAGGGGTCAGTAGATGGACAGAACGGGTAGGAGGGGGCATCATATTGCTAGATGAATGTGGTAATGGCCGTGTGAATGGAATGTTACAGAGAAAGCTCGCACAGGGGAAGGAACATGACAAATATTAAATATTTATCTGTGTTAAAGGACAGGGGGAGGGAGATTGAGAGACGTATGGGATAAAGAAAAAAAGGGAAGCTTAAATTAATAATTGAGAAATGACAATGTCAAAGAGGAACTTGTTAAGTGATGGTATACATTTACAGTAAAGAGTGCTCCAATCTAAGTCAAAGTCCAATGTTTGTTCCCGTGGCCACCCCTTTCGAGCAATGGTGGCGTTGCTCAAAATTCCGACTAGAGCCTAACTAACTCACAACCCTGTGAACACTGTCTGCGAATAAATTCACACCTTCCAAGTTTTAAACCCTGCTGTCTGTCTGAACTTGCAGTGGACTTAGGTGAGCGACTGGGGTTCTGGAACACCCAGGTCTTGTTAGCTTCTGCTCCAAAGAGTTAAGATGTGCAAGACTTAACCTCGACCACAGGTCCGCTCCAGGAGAGCCTACCTTCTCTTCACATCTCAAAGTGCTTCTGTGTCTCACAGACCCCTTCCTGCAATGTGTTGGTTTCGTGCATAAAGAGCAGAAAATGACCGGCATTAAAACAAATTGAAGTTTCCTAAATCAGAGGCGAAAAAATTGCACACTTGATGTCAGCAGAGCACTTTGAATAAAACAAATGCCAAATAAAACCAATCCAAACAGTTAGGTCAGAGAAAAATTGGGAAAATGAGAGAAAATGTTAATGGTAATATTATGAAAATGAAGATAATGAGGAAGGTTATGTAATGGCAATGCAAGACATAAACAATGCATTTGCACGAATAAAGTATGGGCATCACTTTGCCCGGCTCTGTCAGGCCTGGTGGTGTTTCCCTTCAGCAAAGACACTCTGGCTTTTATAGATAATGTTCAAGTGATACTCAGGCGCAAATGCAAGGGATGTAGAGGCAGATTGGGACTTGTAAACACAGAAGTTTAAGTTTAAGTGCCTAACACGCACCCAGGAGATAAAACAGCCTAGAGCTCTTCAGCAGAAAGGGTGACATCATAAAATAGAGCGTCAGTAACAAGAGGGGGAAGCATAAAGGACAGATCTATTAATGGGAGCCACCGCATGGAGGAGGAAAGGGAAGGTTTACTCTTAACGCATCTCTGTGAGACTTGACAATTTTAGGATGATATAATATCTCAAGGAAAAAACAGATAAAAAAAATCTGAGTCTTAATTTGATTATAGGTTTCCCACTGATCTCAAGTTAAATTCCAATTCAGTTTGTGGGGAAATGTGCTCAGGATGAATTGCAAGTATGAATGAAAAAACAAAAGGAATCCCCCAATCATTAGTGCTTGAGCAGTTATCCTCAACACGCCAAAGGGAATGCACAAAAGGTATTACTTCTTTTTCAGCTCTCCCTACTTTGGACGCTAGTCTTTTCATGAACAGAGGTGACAGGGACTTTATAGAACTACTGCATTTTGATCAACTTTTCTGCTTAAAATCCATTATAAAAATCCATAAGCTAAAGTTGACCTTTTCATTGTTCTGCCTGTGGAGAAATTCAGCAGCATCATTTTAGATGGGAATGGGAGCAACTCTCCTTCCATATTGAGGGACGTATTACTCTGCCATTTCCTTTCAAATGTCAGCAAGTAAATTGCAATGTCTAATCTTTCAGACATCGAACCAAAAGGGAAACTGAAAGACACCCTTCCGCACATACATGCTTTTGGGTAAACGGTTTTGAGTTCGGATAGGTCACCATTTTATGTTACAGGGACATTAAGCTTGAGTAAAAAGCAAAACAAAAACATTATGTAGGGTAAGACTTGTGACGAAGACTCTTCAGCTCATTTGCTCAACCAGTAACAACAATTTTGCTAAATAATAAGTTAACAGCTGGGCATGGCATGACTAATATCACGGTAATCCAAGCTTTTTATCACACAGTTTTAGCTACCAGTTTGGCCCAACTGAGTCCCAGACTAATGGTACTGGCAACACACCTTCTCCATCACTGCTTCCATTAAATTGATCACCATCAGCGCCACATGGTAGACTGAGGAGAAAACACTGATTCCGATAATGCTGTTATAATTTGGTGCCAGTTAAGTTTGGACAAAATGGATGAGTTTTAAGGTAAATTAGAAAGGATAGAGAGGGAGAGAGAATGCTCTTCATCTCTTCCTTTTTCCCTGGCACTTACATGTACATTTACACATCATCAATACATGTACTGACGCTCACCCATGGAGCTGCACGCTCAAGCATGAAATGAACATGAGCAGCATGAACTTTGACTGGCATTTTTACACTGCAATGAGATTTATGGAGCACTATATATGTATCTGACTGTGCTCCTGACCAAGAAACAAGAATAGCCCAACACTTTGCTAGCAAGCCAAGTTAACATAACCCATCACAGTGTATCTGCTATTCCACAAACACTAAACTACAATTATAGAAACATGCAAACATTGCATCACCGTGACAGGAAAGGATGCACATAAACAATAGTTTTTTCTTTTCAATATTATTGATGGCGAGTCGAGCAGTTCAACGAGAGCCAGCAGAAGAGTAAAAGAAGCAGAAAAAGCCCTGAATGCCAAAATCCATCGGAAAAACAAACACATATCCACAACATGGCGTTTATGACTTTACACAGCTGTTATATTCAGATGTTCTTTCTGTAACGGTATGTACTATAATATGACCAAACAAATCGAAAACTATGGACACTCTGATGGATTGTTCCATTTGATTAAACGTTCCACTTTTTTTTTTTTTTTTTCAAATAATAAAACCGATAACTGCTTCAAAGAAAAAGCCTTACTCATGGTTTTTTCATGTGTTATTAGCGTTGGTCACTTGTAGCCTTCTCACATCTTGACTGATATCATACACTCGCCTCAGTGATGGGAAACGGTGCCAAAGACAAGCGCTTTCAGCTTTCAAAAACAGGCGAGCGAGAGGTAGAAGCTCCATTTATATCCGACAAAGAAGAAAACAAACAAGGCAATTTAAAACCGAAGTTAGGCACTTTACGCCACTTATTCAGTGTTTGCCGTGAATGCAGGAGCCACACCCAGACAGCCAAGTTTGCTGTCAACATATCCATCTTGGCAAGTATGCACAGCACTGGCGTTCTCTTTCAGCACATTGTTATAAGCCAAGCGATTTGTCTGCTTCTGTAAGGCCTACTGTCGACTGAATACGGCTTATAGAGCCAGCAAGAGATTAACACCAACTCACGGCTGCGCCAATTATGCGTACCATCTTGTACATTTATCCCGGCAGATATCTTTTCCCCAATACCTTGAATCAGACTCCATAATTGACAGCAGTCTGCCGGCATTTTACATATTGTACTAGACTTTGACATATGTAACTGCGCAGTAAGTTCCCAGTGAGACCGTTCAATACATACACACAAGTTAATCCAATATATTCCCACTAGTCCCGCTTCTCAGTTGCATTTTTTTTTTTCTTTGCTCATTGACATTTCTGCTTTCGCTGCTTTGTCCTTGGGCTCTGAAGCATCACATCACCCTGGTAGCCCAGACCATATCATCATTGTTTCATTACAGTCTGGCTCACTGTTGCACAGCGGCAAACTCTCTCTCACATAACTTGTGCCATGCCTCGCACTTTACACAGATATGTTGACAATGAGTTTCTAAATGTCACTCATTAAAGAAAACCAGATCTAAACCTCGCTTCTTATTTCCTACACCGTATGCACAATTATTAGGCAAGTTGTGTTTTTGAGGATTCATTTTGTTATTTTACAACTACAGTGCTCTTGGTCAATCCAAAATGTTAAACCCACAAACCTTAACATTTAAGTTGTACAAGTGAAGTTTTGGCATTCTTAAAGAGAATATCTCTATGTACACTATTATTAGGCAACTATTATTATGAAGAATTATTAAGCAACTAAGCAAAAAAAAAAAATTTTCCCATCTCACTTGTTTATTTTCACCTGTTAAAGTGAGAATAATAGAGAAACTTTTGGTCAATCCAAAATGTTAAACCCACAAACCTTAACATTTAAGTTGTACAAGTGAAGTTTTGGCATTCTTAAAGAGAATATCTCTATGTACACTATTATTAGGCAACTATTATTATGAAGAATTATTAAGCAACTAAGCAAAAAAAAAAAATTTTCCCATCTCACTTGTTTATTTTCACCTGTTAAAGTGAGAATAATAAAGAAACTCCAAAATTTACAAGTAAATATTTCTGAAATTTCAAAAAACACAACTTCAGTGACCAAGATAGCCGCCCTTCTTTTTGGTGGCAGTCACAACCCTTCCATTCACGGAGCCAGTCAGTTTCTTGATCTGGTCAGAATCAACTTTTTGTGCAGCGACAACCACGGCCTCGCAGATGCTGTTCAGAAAGGTTTACCATTTACCTTCACTGCACAAAAAGTTCTCAATAGGGTCCAAAAGTTCTCAATAGGGTTAAAGTCAGGTAAAGAGGCGGGCAACATCATTAGCTTTTCATCTTTAAGGCCTTTACTGACCTTTACTGGTTAAGTTACTGGTAGAGTACACTGATGCATGTGATGGAGCGTTGCCTTGCAAAAAAAACTCTTTTTGAAAGATGCAGACTTTTTCCTGTACCACTGCTTGAAGAAAGTGTCTTCTAGAATGTGGCAGTAGGTCTGAGAGTTGATTTTGGGTCAATTTTCAACCCAAAAAGGTCCAACTAGCTGATCTTTAATAATATCTGCCCATGTCAATACACCGCATCCACATTGCTGGCTTTATTGAGTCAAAGTGGAGCTCTGTGTCTGTTACTGATCCAACCACGGGCCCATCCATCTGGTCCGTCAATTGTCATCTCATCAATCCACAAAACCTTTGAAAAATCTGTCCTCAGATATTTCATGGCCCATTCTTGAGGTTTCAACTTATGGGTCTTGTTCAGAGGTGGTCGGGTTTCAGCCTGTCTTACCTTGGCCATGTCTCTGAGAACTGAAAACCTCGTACTTCTTGACACTCCAGGTAGGTTGCAGCTGTGGGTTCCTGGTAGCTTCAAATTTGATTCTTCTCAAATCTTTGGCAGTAAATTTGCTTCTTTTCTTCTCGACAAGTTTCTTGCGACCCTGTTGACTATTTGCAACAAAATGTTTGATGGCTCTGTGATCACGCCGAAATATCTTAGATATTTCAAGAGTGCTGCATCCCCCTGAAAGACTTTTACAAATTTTTAACTTTTTAGAGCCATTTAAATCTCTTTTTTGGCCCATTATCCCAGAGGAGAAAAATCTGCCTAATAATTATGCACACCTTGATATCGGGTATCGATCATTGATCTCCTTAGGCCACGCCGACCCTCGTTTGACAAATACACATCACCTGATATGCATTAAATCCAATAAGCATTCAAGTTTATACAGCTTGGAGTTGGAAATTATGGATAAAATTATGATATGGTCAAAATAACCACTTGCCTAATAATTGTGCACACAGTGTAATTGGGTCTTTTAGCGTCAGGTAAAATATTCAGCTCAATTGCGATGCAGCATTCCAAATAGTTCTTTTGCAAAATCAAAATAAACCCCATAATCTTGTACAGACAAGCTACTGTTGCATAGTTAAGTTGTCTAAAGGTATCACTGAATGCAATTTGAGAATTAGGAACAGTAAAATTGGATCAGTAACATTCTTAAGTTCTTACACTTGATGCCATCATGACATAAAGACTTGAGTCACTGGAAAAGAAGAACTGCTAAAGTAACACCAACAGTCTACAAAAAAATCACTCTATTTGACATCCATGTCTTCGATGCAGGGCAAATACATATGATTAAAATTGCAGGTTCGTGTAGTAAATTTACTTCTCCATCTAGAGAGCTGTTAAAGGTCAAAAATAAAAATTTATGTCTGCCAATTAAGCATACAGTTATTTAATTTAAGGAGATGAAAATTTAGAGCAAACAAACAAATGTCAAACGGCATTGATGTTTTGTAAAAGCTGAAATGAAAGCAGCCTTTTTAAAACTGTTGTCACTTCTCTGCTGCAAACATATCTCTGGCAAGATTTTATTAAAGAGCTTTCATGAAAGCACATAAAGCTCCATGGTCTCCAGCACTTGGTCCCTCTCATCAGCTCATTATTGGGTAATGGTGCAGCTGGTCTACTCTGTGGCAGATTGGGACTGGATATTTTGCTTGACACTTAAAATTTGAGGACTTTATATAGTCGTCACAGCAACAAAAAAATGAATGCATCAAAGTAAATACATAAGTCCAAGAAGCTCTTAATCACTCCGCTCACATGGACAGGTATCTGAAGGAACACCTGGACTCTTCTCTGCTCTGCAGACTTTACAGTAGCATGCACATGCATCAGTAAGGCCCAGATGGCAAAAAAGGGGACGCGAGTGTGTCTATATATGTGTGTGTGTGTGTGTGTGTGTGTGTGTGTGCAAGCACGCGCACGCTCGCACATGTGTGTGTTGGGGGTGATGCATCTGCTGGGAAATCTCAGTCAGTTCCTGTTTCATCTTGCCCACTATGGATCTGCCTCTTGGAGTGCACGGCAAGACTGGAGGAGCAACAGTAATGGCAAGAAAGCTGGGAAATTCCTCAACCTCCTCCAACGGATTCCTTCACTCAGTGCAGATTAGTGCCACACCAAATCATCACTCCTTGCATCTGTGCACCCTTATCCATGTACTGCACTAGGCTTTGTAGGAACCTACAAACCTTCTGAAAACAAGGAGGGAACAACTTGGATCAATTCACTGCCAGCCCCTCAAATTAAAGACAAGAAAATTGAAATAGCAGCAGACACAGTAAAGACATGAGCATTGGTTTCTGTGTTTGCTGGTGATAAGAAAAACAGTCTGCGGCCGGTGAAATACAGCGACTTTGAAAAGCAAGATGAAGCAGGAGAGGAGCACTTTGCTTCTATTCCAAAGTTACACTATAGAGGAAAGCATTTGCACTGTGCAGTTCCGAGGTGGTTATAAAGGCTGAGAAATAACAAAAAATGAATTTAAGGGTTTAACCTCAAGAAACACATCTTCCTGCTGTACCCTGAAAATTGCATTCACGCCACCAGGCCTTTCATTACATGCTGGTGTACCCACTGCATTGCACAGTTGGAGAGGCTTTGTTGCACTTAACATATTTCGTGCCACGTTCCTTGATTAGTTTGTACCATAAGAGATATGACTTTAGATTATTATATTATATATTTATTTATATTTAAGAACTTGTCATTTTTACATAAATCAGGAAATGTGCAATGTTAAAACCAAAAAACCCAAATAAGTTGCAATATCGGAATCTAAATTTTATCTACATATATTGCACTTTTTGTTATGTATTTTGGGTATTTTCGGGATATACGAGCAGTTAAGAGGATTCTTTGATTTTGCATCATCTCACTGAGAAATGAACCCCGTTGTATTATCACGTAGATTAGATTTAAATGACCAATAAAACACTGAATTGAGCTGAGAATCTGGTTTAGCAGTTTTCAATTATTTACACCGGCTTAGGGCTCGAAAAAACATCACCATCAACAGGGGCTATAAAGAAGTGGACATCATGGCCACAAACACAAAGAAATATGTCACACATATTGGTGGATGACAGCTGTGGAGAGACTACAGGAATTAAACAAAGCTGTCTTGAGGCAAAGTGGCAGCGGGCAGCTGCTCAGGTTCCCAAATACAGTGTGACAAGGTAGCAGGGAGCCATGACTGATGTCTGAGGCCTTTGCACCACTTGACACTAGATTATCACTCTGCAGTTTAACACAGCCACATACCATAAAGCAAAAGTCACCCTGCACAAAGGGATGGAGTGAGAGGACAGCTTAGCCCAGAGCCTCCTGCATTCACCCTATGTCATCGCTCATCTCCTCCAATGCTCTATGGAGTAAAGGCACTTTTGGGCAGCCACGCAACACACATATCAGTGAGAGCCTCGGGGGTTAAGTTGCTTAGGTGAACAGAACAATACGGCCATAATGCTCTCTTTTAACCCAGTGTTAGATCAACATTCACAGCCTGAGGGGGTGGGTTTCATACAATCTTTTTCTATTCTTCTCTAACCATCAGTCCGTGGGTTACCTGGTTCTGTTGCCGGCCTCCTGCAGCATACCTGGCAGCATACACTTGCTCCAGAACGGGTCAGCCCCCTGAAACTCTAAACCATTATTAAGGCTTGGAAACAGACAGAAAGGTCAGGGGTCAGTCAACAAAGGAGAGGTTATACCCCCCCCCTCTTAACTTGCCCAAGGAATAGTAGCTTGGCAGCCAGATCTCCATCCCTCCTGGTTGTCACCCATTCCTCTTACACACTCTTTTGTGCTATCATGAACAAAGAAATGGTCCTGTGACCTTCTTGACCATGGCAACCAGCCCCTATGCATCATTTCTTCCATAGCAATTGAAGGCGTTTAAAAAAACTGCGGCAGGCAAGAAACATGCCATAAAATTCAAGAAAGTTCAAACAAATTAATAGCCCACACTTGAGTTTTACTGTAGAAATTAGTAGGGGGAGAGGAGTTCCACAAAGAAAGCAAGACTCATGAATGTAAAAAAATGTTATTGACTTTTTTTTCCTGGGAGCAACTGTTGCATGACATCAGGTTAATTAATGCCTTCAATGATTCAAGAGACAAAAACTGATATCTGGCATATTGAAAGAATTGCTAACAGCTTTGCTCTTTGATCGGATCCAGGGTCAAGCTAGGAAAAAAGAGCAACTCAACCATGAAACCAAATCGAGTCATTTGGGAGGTTTCCTATTCCCGTAATTTATCAATTCTAAAGGAAAAAACTGGCAAAAGCCTAATGGTACATTAATTCCTGCAGCTACATTCATGGTCACACACAAACACAGTATCCATGATGGTTTTGGACACACTTTGCATATCATCTGTGCATGGTGAACACAATTAGCCTTCAGGCTGCACTGTCGAAATCATAGATTTCAATTTCATTCTCAGCTTGATCTCCATCATGATGTGTTTGTTCAGTTTCTTTGAAATCGCAAAGGTCATTAGTAAGGTGAGACGTGGCCACGGATGAACGGAGTCGACAACAAATTCACTCCAACAACATTTATAAGACACCCAGGACATTCTCCATTAATCACCTGGTTTACATCCGCAACAAAACCTGGTGTGACTAACAAACCAATTTGTGTGCCTTTGGTTTGTCCCAAAAAAGATGTGGTCCATGATTTGAACATGACAATGTCCCGACCATGATGCCAAATTTGGGAGTCTATAAGGGAGCCTGCAAACCCGTTCGGATTTCTTCTGTCCGCATTTTTTCAAGTGACGGTGGAAAGTCAAGCGTTCCGTTACTTTGATTTGTTGCCGTCTTGTGTGTGATATCTGTGGTTGGCTATTTTGTTACATACTTCTTTACTCTGATTGTTGCGGGTAAAGCTGATCGTGTCCACAGCAATATCTGTTCTGCAGCCGTTAACATCAACACGAACACGAACGCACTGGGAATTTCATTTCAAAAGCTCTGACAAACACATTTCGTTACCTCTGGGCTTTACTTTTTTACACTGATAGCTAGCACAAAAACTGAAAGGAGCTTAAAATGGGCATCTTTTGTTTTTAATCAACAGAAATGAGATACATCAGTAGAAATGCATATCTAGGTAACAGTCATTAGGGGGCTCAATATCTCCAGGCAACTGTATCCATGAAAATGCAATAACCTATTGTGTCACTGACACTGACTATACATTTTCATGATGAGGAGGAGAACACGAGCACAAAGATCACCCTCCTCTCATTTCATCATGTCATGGCAAAGGAGCAATGATATCGAGTCCCTTGCTGATCCCTAGTTTTTGCTACAGCTAAAAAATATAGAAATAGTAAAACACTGTTAATTGGGGTTTTCGGACTCATGGGTCACTAAGCACTATATTAGAAAAATGAAAAGGAATCCATCTAAAGAAAGCACTTGAATGATAGGACTGATGTACCGGCTTATGTTTACCCAGTAGGTAATGCACAAAAATTCCAGTGTGTTATTTCAAAAAAAAAAAAACAACGAAGAAATGAATGTAAGTATGTATATGGTTTTGATATGGCTATTTGGTAGAGTGGTCACTTCTGACTTCTGACTTCTGGTACTTCGGATCTTTGTTGACTGAAATGCACTTTTTGTAAGTCGCATTGGATAAAAGCATATGCCAAATTACTGTAATGTAGTGTAAAATGTAATGTAAAAGGCCCACTTCCTCAATTGGACACCAGGGCACAGTTTCTTACGTGTAGTGCTGAGGATTTGAGAACACAAACAAAAGTCTAGATTGCCTTGGAGTGTGTGAGCTGTGAACTTTCCCTTCACGTATGAAAGGACATTCACTCGACACAAACACTCTTCCTTGTATTTTAATCCAGTCTGTATTAGCACTGTATTCAAACAATGCGTCTACAGCCAGGGTGACGGGGAGAGGGATGTCTGGGGACTAAGCCGACTTCCTCTCCACAAAACGTACGGGCGGATGGAGAGGGAGGGGACGCGTAACCTCGGGTAAACAGTCTCATTTTTCCCAGGACAACCACAGACACAACAACAAACTCCCCTGCGGCTACAGCAGGTAGTGCAGATACAGCAGCAGGTCACCTGAGTCACCTCGCTGACCTTATCCCCTCAACGGAGGATGCAGTTCGGAAGCAGTCGTCCATAACCGTTTCCACACTGCGAGACCCAACAGGTGAGCAGCCTGAACTCACAGAAACAATGATTTTTCTGTGCATCAGCTGAAGCCCATGATACACAGTGGGTAAAATAACGGCATCCTTACCGTCTGAGAATCGATACTCAATTTAGCCATTACCCAGCTCTCGATTGTCATCCTCCACCACAGAGAGCGTGTGATGAAGATGACAAAGACCCTCTGAAGTCAGCTCCCGTGAAAGATAGTGCCATTTAGGGAGCGCTATCGTGTGTTTAGAGGACGGACTCACCCGAGTGTGTCCCTGAATACAGATCTGACATGCACGGATAAGTCGACAAAGATAAGACCACACTGATGTCTCACACAAAGAGCCCAGGTGCGACCGAAGGTGCTCCCGCGAGCCAGGGACCCGTAAGAAAATCAGCCGCTGCAGACTGAGACCCCCCCCCCACCCCTCAAAAATGGGCCAGCAGAGAAGAACCAGCAAACCAGGCCCGACACAACAACAGTCTCAGAGCCTATATTTAACCGTGGTGGGAATCGTGGGAGCAGCCGTACAGGAACACTTTCAATGCACGCCGAAGGTCGACTGGGACTTAACTTCCTCTTCAGTCTCCAATGTGAGAGGCTTGCTAATTTCAACCCCCGATCCCCTCACCCAACAGCAAAATAAAGAGATAAGCATTGTTTAGCCAAACAATGGGACACTTTTAAAGTCTCAGAAGCTTCCATTTTCACATCTAAGGCCAGCAGTGGAAAGCGAGAATGGCCATAAACTCCTTAACTAGTGAACGGTAATCTTTAAGAACAGTTAAAAAAATCATCAAGCTCAGCCTTTTGAACTGCCCATGAATATCAGTTTAGGTCAGGTGTGGGCAGCCCTGAGGATAACAGACAGAGAAGCTGCTGACAGAGCTGGAAGAAATTTTTTTCCTCACAGTAAATGGGGTCTGTATCTTTTTCTGGGTCTGAGTCTTTTGTCATTATTATTATCATTATTATTCGGACATAAATGTGGAGCAGGTGATGGTGCGTTCACGGAATTTATACACACCTTTAATGAGTTTTCATCCACCAGCTTCCGCAGCTCGGAGACTTTCGTTTGACAGTTTTGGCAAAAGACTCCCTTCTCCTCCGATTCGGGGATGGAAACCGCGCCGGCGCCCTCAGGAGGAGGCCGGCTGCTGCACTGCGCGTCCACCGCAGAGTGGAGTCTTTTCCTGGGGGTCGCCGGAGACATCCCCGTGGGACATCCCTCGACCTTAAAAAGTGAAAAAAAAAAACACAACAAAATGAGAGATGCGTCTGAGGTCAATGCGACACACGCACACCTGCGGGGTGTCTGCGGGGAAGAGGGCCAAATTCCGCTGCCTTGACAACGCGTCTGCGTTGACACCTGTCATGAGTGCGCACTTCGGTCTACTTTTAATCCGAATGCAACGATCACAACAACAACAAAAAAAGTCATGAGTCTAATCGGATCACGGAGCGCTGAACTTACAGGAGGTAAATTCGGAGTCCCTCCATCACACGCGTGGCTGTCTCTGCGTGAGTTCATTTTTTCCCGGGTCACACCTTCACTCAGCGAACTGTAAAAAGTTTGGTGGATTTTTTTTTTTTCCCTGTTTCGCCTTTGAGCAGCGACGCAGAGCAGCAGGTCCGGGCTGAGGACCCCCCGCGCACCCGACTGACGCCGCTCATCTGTCAACCGGTTTTGCCCCACTCCACCGGCGGCTCCTGATGCGGCGAGACTGCGGAGGGGCCCCGGGTGGAGGGGATGAGGGGTGGATGGAAGGGGGGGGGGGGGCGCAGGAGGCGGTATTTACTCCAGGAATGGGAGGGTTGAAGGAAAGTTTCCTGCGCAGCCTTAAGGAATAGTGTGAGAGTTCTTAAAATCCCTTTTTTTTGTTGACAGGGAGCAGAGAAATATCATGGTTTGCCCACTTTGAACAACACATCCAACCTCCCAAGGAACTCCCCTTCCCTTCCCTGAATGTAGAAAGACGATTCATTTTCGCATGTCCTGAAAATCCATCTTAAAATACTTGCTATTTTCACAGTGGGACTCTTTCACATTTTCACATTTCCTCCACCTCGGAGGATCAGCCCCTCCTTAGATGGCCAGGAGTAAGACACAAGCGACATACACACAGGTACAATCATGTATATGTATGCCTGTATGAATACATACATATGTAGACGCACACATGTGTGTATCCACACAATCTTCATTTTTTTATTGTTTTTTTTTTTTTCATATATAGTCGTTTTACTTGATTCCAACCCTTTCCAGGCAGAGGAGAGAACCGTCGTTAGTGCTACTCTGGCGCCATCATCCGGTGAGGTTGCGTAGCCGCCCTTCCCCTTCCCCTCCTCCCAAGTGGAAGGTAAGGGTATGAGGTTAAATATTTAATTAGTAGACGTTTAATATTTCATGTGGATGATGTAAGCAGACGACAGTGGCCGCGGATTCTGCCCTCAAATGACCCATTTATATAACCCCCCCCCCTCCCCCGGGCCTTTTGTGTTACAGCCAATGTGGTTTGATTTCTAAGGATATACTTTGACGCGCTGATCCCAGAGTGAGGTGCAACATAACAAATAAGGTTTTTGATATAAAAAAAATTCCCCTAAAATAGTCATTTAATTTTTTGTTTGTTTTTTTAACGTTTAAAAAGTCCCAAAACGCAGTAAATGAGACATCAGTGAAGTGGTCTGAGGGGGAGTTGGGAGCTGCTTCTCAATCACAGCTTTTGTCCAACCTCGATTTATCGGCGCCTGTTTGACCAAACAAAAAGTTTATCACCGGCAAATTCATGCTTATCAATTTGGAAAGTAAGTCATATGAGATTTTTTTTTTTGAGCCACAATGATGTTGGGAATTGAAGAGGATGACACCGAGACAGAAGCGGTCGAATGCGCCGAATGTCGGACACTGAACTGGGAGCGCATCACTTGTCCGCCGAAGAGGTTTCCAATCAACGCCCTTAACATTAAAAGATAAATAAAAAGAAATCCACCACACACATTAAACACCCGTGAGCATCTTACCTTGTTTTTTCTCTTTAACAGGTGACTTGTAAATCCAAATATGATATCCGAGTCCACGAAGATCGTCCCCAGGTCTATGACGCCGGGGCTGGGCTCCCCGGCGCCGGGGGATCCCGGGGAGTTTGGAAAAGCCATGCGAAACGCAGCCGAGAAAATATTCCACCTCTGTGGGCAACTATTTCATCCGCAGAGGCATCTAACTCACACCCCTGACGGCCCCCTCTCACACCCGCGGGGCTTCTTAATCCGGACATCCAGCGGCCAAGAGTGAGTAATCGCGCGTCCACGTGAGATACCGGGCGAGACGTCCAGGTGCCCGATGGGAGCGGGGGTCGGTACGATCCATCCGGGGCGGGTTGGGGGTTAGGGGGGGGGGGGGGTGGCCTGGCTACTCGGCGGCTTTCCTCCTCTGCGAGAGTTTTCCGGCCATCCCGAGGCAGGTGGCGCCTGAGCCGCAGGTCTGAGATCGAGGATGCGCCCTGAGCATCCACCGCGCACTGCTCCCCTCCTCCTCCTCCTCCTCCCCCTCCTCCTTCTCCTTCTCCTCCTCTTCTTCTCTCCGTCAGATGACTGGCGTCAGCTCTCCAGCGACCGCCTCGCCATAATATTCCTTAATATCTTGCGTGTGCGTGTGCGCGCGGTAATGACCTCATCGGGATTTATTTTACCCTTCTTCCTTTAGTATTCCCTTCAGGGTGCGAGGGGGTCCGTCTATTCTGCGGTCTCACAACGATAACCCTAGGTGTCATCTCAAATCTGGATATATTTATTGATTTTTCCTTTTTCCTTTTTTCATCTCTTCAACTCGGGATAAACAGGTTTTTGAGCAGATCGAAGCCTAATCAAACTTCGGCGTCACGTCCGTGTAACTTCGCCACGTGATCTCTTGTCTTGGCAACCCTCTGATTAATAATGTAAGATACTTCTAGAAACAAAGAGGAGCTCCCGATCACCGATCGATATTCGATGAATAGCAGTGTCCAACAGGGTGGCCCTCATTATCGCAGAGACATTTCATTTGGAGGCGTGTGTGTGTGTGTGTGTGTGTGTGTGTGTGTGTGTGACTTCACTCATGCTGTACAATGCAATAGTGTAAACATGGCCACTTGAGAGGACACAAACACGTGTTCGGCCTATTTATCTAAGAGAACTTCATTCAGCTCATTTTCAGAAGCTTTTTACCGCCAGTCCTCTTACAGGTGCAGCCTTCCGATCACAGATGAGGAGTTTGTTCATCCATCAGTTCCTTAAAAATAGTTGAATCATGATTGAGACAGTGCAGGTTAGACCGCCGGGAAGGGAGAAGTGTGGGGTCGGGTGAATAATCCATATTTGAGAGATGAAAAAAATGATATTTGAATCCCTACCACCACCACCATCACTCTGATACCCCACTTATTTGGGCCTGGACTGAAAGGTGGACCTATGGTTATAGACCGTAGTGTGCTTGCCGCTGATGAAATTCCTGGGACAGGATCCCCTGAGACCGAGCTGCTACATCTGCTGCCCTTGTGCACGTACAGGGAAATCGCTCTGGGCATCTCATTAGTGCTTCTTTCCTGTCTCAGCCCTGCCTGTGAGACCTCTGCAGCCTCTCCCCGCGCACGGATGGGCTTTGTGAGAAACGTTTAGCAAATATTGATATTTCTTGGCGCGCGGAGGAGATCAAAAGCAAAGGAGAAGGGGGCCGTCTGAAAGGAGAAGGGGAATAATCAGTGCACGGTGCGTTCATGAATGATTTATTCAGTATAAAGTAGCTTATTCCTTGGGAAAAAGGGCATTTGGATTTTCTTGCCAGAGTTGTTTCTAATTTTCAGCCTTCGGATCAGATTTTCCCATCAACAGCTATTGCAAATAAAAGTAGGCTGTGCGACCAATTTTAAACACTGAGACACACAAAGGAAGTTCAGCCAGATCAAAAAGCAGAAGATAGTAAGATGGATTTTAAAGCCTCGATTTGATGTAACATGGCAACAGACTGGGATTTTTCTCACGTTTCTGATAAAATATCAGTACTTTTGGATAGAGAACATCCATGGATGCTCACTTCCACCTTACACTCACTCAAAAGACAGGGGTGATTCTCAAAAACTCATCGAATCAGTGCATTTGAATCTCAACAGTGGTGTATTCAAATACTGACGGAGCGCTTTCTAAACTGAGAGCCGGCAGATGAAAATGACTCAGTTTTGTCAAAGCCTGTTTTTTGTGTTTTTTGTTCGACCGCTATTGTTGCTGCAACACAAGAGGGCACAGGTGAGACATTGACAAAACACATGCAGCACAGGCTATTCAGGTCAAAATACAGTCCGACTGGTCAAAAATCCGGAGGAATTGCTGTTTTTCCCACGCAGGCAGAATTTGACTGACTGGTCAAGTGGTCCTAAACATTTCACAATTATTTCGAAGAACTGTTGAACTGTCGAGAACCACTTAATCAGGGAGACCAACGTTTTCAAGTTCAAAAATCCTTCCTTTTATCTGTAGCTATCTGTAAAATAAAACAATGAGAAAAAAAAGAACATCAGTTGAATTGTACAAACCCGTAGAGACATCACTGCAACGGCTTTCAAAATTTGGAGCCTGGAAAATTTGGGACCCAGACAATCACACATCCGCAGGCGTTGTTTGCAACCTGGTTACCTGGAGAGGACAAGCTCTGGCCTCGCAGCGCTTCTTTCCTTGCTGTCATTCCCGCTCACTGTTGACCTGCAGTGTCTGAGCCTCTTATATAGTGTTTTGGGCCAGGTTCCTACAAGTCTCTCATTCAGAGAGGAATGAGGCCCATGCTGGTCCAACCGGATGAGCTGGGTTCCACCAGCAAAAAGCGCAACAGGGCAGCCGCCCTCCACAGATAGCAAATACCAGCCTCAGTCTACTGAGAAGTCACATGGCAAATATATTGTCCACGTCCGTGCCATTTGCGTTTGTCTCTGTTCTGCTTAATTCCTTAATTTGTTATGGTCAGACACCAGAGGCTCCATCAGAATGGTGTCTGTGGGGCTCGAGGTTTGGGTTTGATGTATCTCTCAAGGCCTAATACGGTCACATTCTTTCCAATTATTATTCAGACCACAAAGAAGAAAACACAAAGGAACGCTGCAGTGATATAAATGATCTCCAACAATTGCGTAGGTGCGCTCTAATTCATACAAAAAAAGCACGTCAAATGGGAAATTATACTGGAGTCTTCAGCCGAAAACAACAGATCAAACCTTTCTTATGTGGGTTTTGGGGGATTTGTGGCAGTTAGAACACACACATTGCTAAAAAGGGATTTATTTGTTATTCATATTGAAACATATGGCCATTTTCATACGATGGCAGGACAATAACAAATGTTAACAGTGAAAGCAGCAGGGTTTTTTTGTTAGATTTCGTTTTAGATGTACTTAGAAATAAGGAACAATTCTGTGCGGGAGCTTCTTTTTAAATCCTCAACCAGGGAATAAAAACATCAAAAACGTTTTTTTTTTTGTTTGTTTTTTTTTATTGCTGACATGAAATAGATGAGCATGAGCAATGCAAAATGAAAGAAACATGAACAGCATGGGTGGAATGATGGTTAGGATGGATTGAAAAAAGATACAATGCAAATAACATGGCAGTTTAAATGTCCATCTGGTTCATTAAATGGCAAAGTTTTCCTGTTACATTTTGAAGCGAAAGCTATGCAACTTTTCCTGCCCAACAATCAGAGCGACAAACAGGCCGGATGAGTGAGAAGTGACTGCAGATTTTCGTAACACCTGTTTGAGCAGAAGGAAATTAAATCTTTGCATGAGGGACGGAGGTATACTGGCTACATACAGAGTAAATTAGAAAGTAGTAAATACAATTCTGAGTTATCACGGCATCCTGTATTTTTATTGGTTTACACAATACTTTCCAGCATCTGACTGTAAAAATAATGTATGAAAATAACATTTGTGTATATACCCTGTAGTTCTCAAGTGTCATAAATAATGCTATAGAGACATCACTAAGTAGTAGAACAGCAACCACGACGACTCCTTCACTTTTTGTTTTTTCTTTTGGTATAAAAAAAAAAGAGATAGACTGAAGTACAACCCAACAAAGTCAAATAACAAATGAGGTTCCAGTACTCTTCAACTTAAAAAGGTCTTGAGTGTCATTAACATGAGCTCACACATTGACTTAACAACACTACACATTAAAAAATTGTTCTTGTTTGTCCTTGGAAATAAAAAGACTTAGATTAACAAAAAGATTCTTTCCTCTGCAACAGTCAAATACACATGTAAATCGAGTGCTCAGAACAGTCTCCCATCACATCCAGTGGTTATTAAACATTGTGCTATTAATTAAATTAGGAGGGAAAAACAGTGTTTAACAATATACTTATACAGCTAGCAAAGCACTCGGTAGACTTTAAAATTGTTCAAGAGTAAATGATGCGATGAGGTCAATATTGAGGTTATGGACGCAATGGGTGGATGTTTCCTGCAGCGTAAGACACCTCGTCTCACGTTTCTGATGGAGACCGATGAATCGCTGCATAGGTCTGCGTTTGAAAAAAAAAAAGAAGGGGTGACATTGATATCCAGCTTTGTTGAGGAGAGGTGTTTCAGGAATCTTGACTTCTAGCAGTCACACACAGGCAGTGAGACGACGGGTGGAAATTCAAGACTCACAGGCTCTTGCGGGCAGCCATCACAGTCACCACCAATCGTCAGATTGTCTCTGGCACATGATGAAAACAGAGGTTAGGTAGCGTAGGGTACATGTACATTTGAAATTATAACTAATATTAACGTTTGAAGCTACAGCTCAAATATCAAGTCCTTTGACACGACGGCTTCCTATATAATTTGTTTAACTGCCTTATTACAGTGTTGATTTTTCACATGTAGTGAGAAATACTACATATTCCCCATATTCAAAGTTATCCAATGTCTTGAAGCCCTTACATATTTAGTTATAAAAATTTTCATACATATTTATTTATAAAAATTTTCATTATATATACTGCTTTTTCTGCGCTTTAATTTTTCCTTATTTCTGAAATATATTTTTTCAAGAACTATTATTATTCCTACTTTTACTTTAATGTTACCAAAAAATCTGATATAACCTACATAAAAACAGCAAGAAATTATAAACTTTGAAAATTAAAAAGTACCAAACTAGCCAAATATTTGCAAGAAATTTCCACAAATTAATTATAAATTACAAATAAATAAAGAAATATGTGAAACTTTAAAGGTAATGATTTTAATATTTGAAATATTATTTAATATTAGAGCAAAATGGTTAAAGCGGCCTCTTTCTGCCATGCCTTCTCACTATCTGCATACATGAGGTGAACTATGGGCTGGAAATGGCCTGTTGCTGTGGAAGGTTTGTTTCTACGCTGTGATGGATGGGTGGCTTGTGAGGTGATGCACCCTTCTCTAGTGCAATGCACGGCTGGGATACGCAAACCAGAACCAAAATAAGCAGTTTAAAAATAACATAAGGGTTAAAAAAAGGGCAGTATGTGACAAACACGTGTTGCCAAAGAAGTCATGCTGAAGAGGAAAGGAGGGGATGTGGGGGGAATCATGCTAAATACAAGGGATGCACACAAAAGTTGACATCATCACATTTACCTCCTCATCATCAAATTATTCATCATACAAATAAAATTCCGCAAATGATGTCTGAAATTAAACAGACAAAGTTTTGAATGAGAGTCAGGTACAGACAGAATTATGCTATTACATGGATTAGATATTAGATATTATCAACATGCAGACTAAAGCAGCAAATACCTGCTTATTCATCAACTGGATTAAAAAGTCAACCACGTCGTCTTTTCCTACAGCCTGGGCCTAAAGGTGAGTCACAAAAAGAAGGCCAATAATGAGCGTGGGTTTTAGCAATCATATGAGGTGAGTTTCGTATTTCCCTTGAACTCACCACTTGAATTGCCGTCTGTCCATCATAACCGGGTTTATTCAGATCCACTCCAGCCAGACTCCATATTTCCAGGCCATCCAGGTCCCCACCAACTGCCAGGCTTAAAACAAATGAGCAGTCCATGTTTTTAATTCAAAGACCTCTGTTTCTCAAATTTATCCAATTGACTCGAGCATGTTGGGTGCTCTTTAGTCTGATGAACTTTAAGGGACAGATTGTGTAGACACTGTTCAGATACCAGGGGAATACATCAAATAAACACATACTAGTAGTCCTCAATCACTTAGACATAGTTTCCATTTCGTGTTATTTAGGATTTACACACGATAACTGGGTTGAAAATTAACAAACCGCATCCATCTGTAATCAGGAAATTGTGAGGATATTTTTTTTAACAAGACTAACCGGCATTATCACTAACAATACAAGGGTCACTTCGATGCCACAAATTGAAATTCTGTTGTTTTTTTTACCCCCCCATACTTTTTATTTCTGTCTTATTTAATCTTCTCTTTTAAATCGGGCAACACAGTGCACCATGAAGATGTCGCCACTTGAGATGGGGGAGAGACACTATGCTACCAGGGAGCATTCCTTCACCATGTGTAACAGCAGGTCAACAGGTTGTACATGTCTCGGCTCCATAAGATGGGTGAGTGTGGAAAGCGGAGCAGCAAATATTTTGTGCCTGTATAAAAGGAGACACAAGATGTGTGCATGTCTTCCAAAACAGGCTTTTGTGTGTCTCACCTGCACAGCTCTGTTCCTGCCTCCTCCAGCTTATCTCTGGAGAAGTGGGCTCCCGTCTGTCTCAGCAGCTTGACGATTTCCTTGTGCCTGATTCAGACAACATGCAATTGAGTCATGCGACAAACAACTTTAAGTAAGATATACAGTAACAAAATAATAGTATATATTTGAATTCTGATGTTGAGTTTTTTAAGATACAGTATGGCAGCAACAAGTTTTGAAAAGTGTTGAATCTGAGACATTAAACCACCTGCATATAAAACACCTGCAGTGACATTTTCATTGACAAAAAATAAACTATTAATCACAATGCCTGGGGAAAAAAAAAAGATTCTCAACTGAGTTCCTGGCTTCCTAAGTAAGGGCTGATCTTACATTGTGACAAGGGAGGGCTCAATACTTAGATTGACATGAAGTTGTTTCATGGTATGCTGGCCTACTGCTTGGACATGCTGTCTCACTGTCTTCCATTATCTCTGTTGAACTAGGCAGGTAGGACAGGTTCCCAAAACACTCCCCACAAATTTTCATTAACCCCTTTCTTCATGCCCTTATATGGAAATCATCCTGGGTTCCACTTTGAATGCGTTGAGGAAAATAGTTGTGTCGAAAATGTTGACTCACTGTTTAAAAAAAGAAAGCTATCCAGTTCTATCAATTATAGTAATTTCAATTAATACATTTTAGAAGTGCATAGAAAACCTCAGTGTAAGACACAGGAAGTGTAAGGACAGGACAGGTGCCATGCTCCAATGACTCTTTCAGTTGTCAAAAAAGAAACAAGTCAGAACATGCTGTGTCAACCGTTAAAACACAACAGCAATCACTTGGCACTGCTGCGATCCATGCAACGTTTTTACCCTCAGGGTCAACGTGACACTAAAACTGAAAGGTTAAACCAGCTTTGCTCAATGAAGTTTTTCAAAAGAGTAGCTTAAAAAGCAGCTTGAGTTAAAATAATGCCTCAAAACTTCCTTTGTAGATGTTTGTGTTACTTCAACCCCCTTCTCAAAGTCACTATTTCACTTTATAAACTGAAAATCTCAACTATCAAATGGTATTAACAGAAGTCTTGAAGTGTAAAAACACTAAATGAATGTGTGATAGCCATTATTGTGCAAGATATTGTAATGTTTTTAGATAACCCGATATCTTACCTAAAGCGTACAGCGTTGCACAGAGGTGTGTCGCCATAGCGATCTTTAGCATAGACTGTTGCGCCAAGACTCAGCAGGTACTTTACCACATGGAGATGACCCTCACAGGAGGCAATATGGAGGGGAGTGCGCCCATCATAGTCTCCCAGACACAGGTTACTGCCCTGTGCAAAAAAAAAAACAAAAAAAAAACTAATGAAATTTAAGTGTGGAAAAACAATACATTTCACTTATCCCACTGCTTTTAATTTATTTTCCATCGGTTTTCAAGGATATGGAAGGGTGTGGAATGGATGTATAGGATCAGGAATGAGCCTATCAGAGGGACAGCATATGTTAGATGTTTTGGAGAGAAGGTCAGAGAAGCCAGGAGATGATTCGGTCATGTACAGAGGAGGGATAGTGAATATATTGGTAGGCAGATGCTGGAACTGGAGCTGCCAGGCAGAAGGTCTGGGGGAAGGCCGAAGAGAAGAATTATGGACGTAGTGAAAGAGCATATGAAGTTAGTTGGCGTGAGAGAAGAGGATACAAAGAATTGGGGTAGATGGCGAGGGTTTTTGCTGTGGCGACCCCTGAAGGGAAAAGCCGAAAGGAAAAGAAGAAGTGGATGCTCCTCTCGGTGTGCAGACAAGAAGTCAGTAGTGTTTAATAAGTGTTAATGTTTTACAATATGGTTTCAACACATCAGAACTAAATGGCAGCGATGTTAAATGCTATTTGATGACAAGACGTTTCTGTCTGCAATGTTACTCCGAGTTGGTTGACAACAATATGATTATGCTAGCAGGTGGTTTCCTGATACAACGGTTAAGTGTGCGGAATATCACAAAAGGGAGAAAAGTGCACATGAAGACACGGATTACTAACGGTAGGATGGTACTAGTTTACCATTTCTTTCAGTGCTTCTAAAGCTTCAATGTCTCCTATCATTGTTGCTGCACACGCCAGAGGGGGAGTGAGAGCGTCCCGGATGGCTTCAAGCTCCTGTGAACATCAGATATCATTTATTTAATGTATTTCTTTATGATCTACGTTTATTTCGTCATGCAGTTGCCCAACCATGTGGCTAAATAATCAACAAAAGCCCCAGTTAATGAATGAAGACAGACCTGAATACATATAATTTTAATAAATATGAGTCAGTATCAAGTCATCCCCAATCTGAATGCCTTGTCATACAAGGTAGTACAAACAATATAGCTAATAACATGGTTTATAAAGCATCTTTCAAAGCAAAAGTTTCAAAGGTATATTTAACACACAAAAGATTCCAATTGCTTTCAATGATGGAAAGACAGTCTCCATGTTGACACTGCCACTCTCACCTCTTTGCAACTTATACTCAGGGACTTGGCGATGACCTGAATAAAACGGCTGTCCCTCAAACACAATTTAGCTCCTTCCAAGTCTGCGTTCATCTCACCTCGCAGGTTCTGGCTCATCATCTGGATGGTATCATGCACACATAGGAAGGTAAAAACATCATTTGCTTTGTGTGTGCATGTGTGTTGGTAAAGTGATGCCCCCTCTGAATATAGCCGCCAACCTTTTTCTTTGCATCCATATCAAGCTCTTCCTTGGCCAACACATAGGAGAGCTTAGACAGAGCAGCCTCTGGGGTCATATCCCCACCAGATATAAGCCCTGCATCTTTCAAGACCTGAGGAATCATGGAGAACATGCAGGTTGGGGATATTTACACAATGCAAAAGGATATTTCACAAAATGGAAGGACAAGATCAACCTTGCCAGTTGCATAGGATGTGGACACAGTCCCCCTCAGACACTGGGTGCAGTTGATCATGATGACACCAGAATCCGTGGCCTTCTTCAACTCCTCCAGGAGGTCAGAGCGGTTATCAGGGGCATTCCCACTGCCATAGGTCTCCAGAACCACACCTTGCATAGGTGGCTGCAAGAATGCCTTAACCTAGACACAGATATAAGCAAAGTATTACATTCCAAGCCAGCCAAAGTTCACGAGTGTGCGGAATCAAATTTGAGGAATTGCTATTCCATTATAGCATCTAATTAATTCATCCCTCGTAGGGAAATTCGTTCTCTGCAAGTAACCCATCATGGATGAGCAGTAAGCTGCCGTCCACCAGTGCCTGGGGAGGAGTTAGGGCTTCGGTGCCTTGCTCAACTACACTTCGACACACTAGGAAGAGCCAGGAATCGAACCAGGAATGTTCGATTGCTCAGCCTCATGTGCCACGCCGCCCCAGGACATATTTGTCCCGCAGTCCCCCATTGCAGGAAACTATCGACTCTCCTAAAAGCCCATCTGGTGCTGTCTAAGCAACCAGTATCTCAGTCATTGGTTGGCTGGCACTGGGAGGCCCTATAACACATCATTAGCAATGGCATATGACTCGAATGGCAGATGACTGAAATGGCAGGAAGGAGAGCAATTAATCTGAGGGTGTTAGCAATAATAAAGTCACTTGGCAAGACCGAGGCAGTTACTGTAAAATGCTCGAGGAAGGTGACATTAAAAGTGCCAGGTTCAGTCACTGTTTTCTGATGTGATAAGCACTTTGACGAGAAATGTTTGAAGTAGATTATCAATGAAGCTCATACAGCAGAGAGACCGGGCACACCAGAGACCGATGCCTCATCAAAACGGTGGCCCATTAAGGTAGTTAAAGGCCATAAGAAAGTCTTGATAGCCAGGCTGGGCAGTGGGAGCAGATTGAGACAGTAAAGTCACTCTCCTGGCAGCCTCTGGAGGGGGAGGTGCAGCTAAATGTTACAGCAGCTATGCCAAACCTCCCTCTTTAGAGGGTGATTGGTCAAGGCCCATAACTCTGTGCCATCTTTGTCTGAGCTGATCTTTGATGGCACTTTATATTGCCAGGAGAGTAACGGAAGATCGGTAATAGCATAATAAAATTAAAGTTAATATTTGTATTGTTGTTAGAGAAAACAGCAACTTCCGCACAGTTTGTCACTACATTGCCAGGTCATCAGCCTTGAGGCCCTTTTGACACAGAGGTGACATTCCACAGTTTTACCGTCATGACCTCTCCGTGCTCCTTAAAAGCAGAAAGGGAGATATACTGTATATTTGAGGCATTGAGTATGAAAAAAAAAAAAAAAAAGTTCAATTTGTTCCCGCTCTTGTGGCTGGCGGGCCTGTGTGTGAACCTAGCACGTCTGTGAAGTACTTTGTATCAGGCGGTTTATCGTGCCCACAGCTCACTGACATCTCGGCGAAAATTAATTACGAAATGCATCACATCCTTTGTGAGGAGACGACCTTAATGAATAGTATGTGCAACCACCTCAACCAGGACTACATCCCGACCGGCACGTTGGTCTGCGTGAGCTGACTATCAATAAAAGCTGCATTTCAGAGATTTACTGTGATGGCTGAAAATGTTAGCCCAGTGTTTCTAAAATTATTCCCCCCACCACCACCCACCTTTGTCCCTTATTTGCCAAGTAAACCCAACACAATGACCCCATTCAACATTACTTCAGATGTATCCTTTTCTTTGACCTTCATTGTTCTACAGACGCTTTGTCTTAGTTTCAGTGTGCATCGATAAAAGAATCTAACAAGGATTAGGGTTATTATTGTAATATCTGCAGTAGCCACAAAGGCCCCAAAGGGGGACACCAGGAAAGATAAGGTTTTCAGGTGTCACATCTTCTACTATTGTTTCATGATGGGCAGTGACAACTGCCAAGCGTAGAAATGTTCGGTTACTTTCACGTTCAGTGTTGAATTACAACATCCATCCACCTGATTTTAATTTCCAACGGAGATGTAATGACTCTCTGATGTAGTTAAATGTATGTACTTGTGATGTTACGCTAATATCCAGTGCTGCTGATGGCTACAGGTCATCACACTGCATTGTGTTGAAATTCATTCTTAAATTAAAACAATTAGAAGTAACTCATATATGAATCTATTTCAGTGTTTTTGATTTTTTGATATTGCAACTAGCTTCAAAAATCGACAGTTTTGGTGTCTCCAATAGAGACTGCTTGGTCAAATACGCAACCTGGTAGTTATAAGATGATGAGATGAGAACAATTTTATTGATCCCGAAGGAAATTGTTGTGCCAGAGTTTCAAGTAAAAAACATAACAGTAATAGATAATAGTAGACAGGAGGAAGAATAAGAAATATAATATAATGAAATATGAATTGGAATAAGAAATATAATATATTATATTAAATATATTATATTATACATAGACATTTGCATTCCTTGGTATTTGAAATGTCAATCCTTTTAGCTTCCATCCCGATTTTATGAGGACTGTTTTTGTTGTGTGTATTCTTGAAGAAATTTACTGTACCTGGAAAATGCTGCCTCTAAGAGAGCCCACTGTGAATAAGTACATTTTAATTTCCAGATGATACATTGTATCATTTCCCCATTATTACTTTCCATGCCCTTTTGCCATGGTTCTTTTAGAAGAATTAACCACAGGGTAAAAATAAACCACGACTCAAAGCACATCTTACAGTAGCAGCAGTGATCCCCGGAAAAAGCCTCAGGAGGCCCACGTTGCAGTTCAGCTCAGTGCTGACTTGAAACTTTGCTGTGGTGTTCGCCCTCCACACGGTGTCCCAGTTTACTTCAGGAAAGAAGAATGGACAGATTAAAAAAAAATCTGTGACTACCGTACCTTTCTTATGTAGCTTACAGGTCTGGTATACCAGGGACTTACTTGTAACATCCACTTCAGTGGTAGCTAGAGGACTCAAGTTAGGAGAGGTGAATGCATTGTAACTCCCTGCATCCACCTTGGTCACACGATTCCCTCGATAGAGTTTATTGTAGAAGTACAAGCATACCTTCATTTAAAGGGAAAAACAGGCTTTACTTTTTTTTATGTACTAGATTTGTTTTGTTTTTCCTGTCACTTCCAGAACATTAGCGTACCGAACAATTTCCTCTTTGAGACTAACAATCAGGACATGTCAAATCGGAAATGGAGTTCCATCTCCAGTGCCTCACCTCAGGAATACAAAACTGGCCAGCGATCAACAGAGCCCCCAGCAGGTTGTCTCTACCGTCATTCCTCATCTCATAAATCGGTACCTGAAAATATAGTTAGAAAAAAATGTATATTTAAAATAATTTTGTAGTGAATAAGATGTTATGTATGAAAATTATCTCTCTGTCCCCCAAGTCAACATCAAAATGTGAAAAAGTGGGGATATTTTGGGAGACTGCATATCAATATGCGTCAACTATCTCTCTGTACAGTACAATTTACATGCAGGGCTATTATGTGTTCATGTTCAAAAAAAGACTTTGTTTCTTTTCTCAAAATTTGTGGCAATCTGTAGTTCACTAAACAATTGAAAAATAAATAATAAAGGAATAAATAATAGAAATACATTTAAAAATAAGGTGGCACTGTGTGGCAGTGGTCCACCTCCACGCAAAGAGGACCCTGGAATCTGGTTCAAATCCAATCTGGGGCCTTTCTGCGTGGAGTTTGCATGTTGTCCTCATGTCTTTGTGGGTTTCCTCTTGGTTCTCTGGTTTCCTTCCGCAATCCAAAAACAGCAGGAGGATTATTGTAGTGAATAAGATGTGATGTATGAAGACAATGGTTCTTACCTGAGATCCAGTGAGAATGATTGGTTTGCCCAAATGTTCACACATGAAGGACAGGGCAGAGGCTGTATAAGCCATCGTGTCTGTTCCATGAAGGACCACAAAACCATCATAGTTTTGGTAGTTTTTCTGAAAATGAATACAAATAAAGTACACAGGTAAAATTTTTTTCCATGTAGTTGGTTTGACCACTACTTTGTGCAAGCTTGAATTATGTGGTTCAAATTCAAATATGTGTTGTAAAGAAAATATGGAACTCAACACCAAATTATGAAATGTATCAAACTGAAATGACCTCAATGTCCTTTCCAATTCTGCCCCAATCATCAGGTACCATATTGGAGGAGTCAAGCAAAGGATTGTACTCGATGATCGTGAAGACAATCCTTTTCTTGTCTTTACTCAACCTATGAGAGAAAATGTTATTTAGGAAATGCACTCATCACATTCCCAAATGTATTCATGGAATTCTAAAACCAACAAAGGGCCCATCAAAAAGCTTTGAGTACTAGTGCAGTTTCTTATGTCATTGCAAACAAACATTGCAATTTATCAAAACCTTAGAACCTTCCCTGTGACAAATTTGTCCTCACTGTGCACCGAGCTGAATCAAGAAGTGGTTAAATTTTGAGAAGTGTATTTTAGGGTGGATGAGGGACTGCTAAAAGCCAGGTTGACTTTATGAAGTGAGACAAACTATTTAGCTGTGCCTTCTGTCTGGCTGCAAGGTGCCAAAACCTGTTTCAGAGAGTTTCAGAATTGAAAATGGGAGGGGCATGGAAAAGTGCGCTGTAAACGAGGCAATGTAAACAAGGCATTTTATTTTACTTTTCTTTCCGACAAAAAAAACATAATAAACTAATGCTTTGTATTGACAAGTGTGGGCAAAGCTGAAGGGCTTGAGGTGAATAGTTTGATATTCCGTGTTCTACAGTGAATTGTTTCAGGTTTGGGTAAAGAGGGCTGGGGGGGCATTTATACATATTTATGTTGCCTTTTAAGTGGAGAGTGACTGTGGCCCCACCTGCTACACAGTATATAAGACAACGGAGAAAAAAAAAAAATTAATCTCCCTTTTAAAGAAAACACTGTGGGACATCAAACCCCAGGCCAACAATAACAGGCCAGCTCTACGATATGGGGACATAAGCTGAATGAAACAGCAGGTGGGCCCTCTTGCCCCCAACCAGGGGTCCCCTAATTAGCTTTAAATCCACACATGAACCAAGAACATATGTTGTTGCTGATGTTGTAGGGAGTCAGACAAGACAAATACTGTTCAAATCAACAGTTATTCGTCTGTTTGGCGGTGTACCTTTTGGTGTAGCACATCTTTGAATGCAGACAGTTTTGCTCTTTGAATTAAGGCTGCAAATAGATACGTGGTTAAGGATGGAGGTGTAACGTTAATGCTCGGATTAAGAGCGATAGAAAACCCTTAGGTCAAAGAGCAGTCTCCCCAATTACAAAAGATTTAATATGAACATGTTTGTGTTTGTTACCATTGAAGATCACACAAATAGGGCTTTTCAATAAATCAATACACCGATTCCCGATACAGATGTGACTAGCCGGGCAGGAGAATCACATCCCATCGACATCATGCACATTTTTGCTGATAATCTCGCTGGAAACTCAATAATAAGCGCATCTCAAATTCATATTAAGCTCAACACCTAGAGAAACATATGATAAAAATAAAGATGGAGAACATGCTCACACACAAATGCAAAATTCAGTAAAAGCTCTGCAAAATGCAATATTAGTTGCAGCAAGTTAATACGATGATGTTGGTATGAGGGCTAAACTGGTTAACCAGATGGAATTAGTCCTCTGATCGGGGCCGACCAACGTCTACATAGAAGATCACGATCTTCAAATACCACTTTTCTGATAATTATATACCTCCCATTATTAGTTAAGGTAAATTAGATGCCAAATAATTCACTTCAGACCTGTCATTTACTACCACATGTGACACAATCATCTGTAGCTGGAATTTTCCACTGCCATGCCGTATGTTTCGGAAATCATTTGGTCAGTCCTAAACAGTAGATTTGTTTAAAACCTTTTTTAAGTCATCTTAGCTACTCGGACACTATCCATCCCATGGCTTTCTAAAAGGGCCACAAGGATGATGGGTGTAATGTGTACGTAGAAATGATGATGGAGAGGTTTCTACCAGGGACCCCGACAATTATTAACAGACTTCTGACGGGTATTTTCATGGATCTGACCCTGCACTTTATTCCTATGCACTAGCCAACAGGTAACCTTGGACTAAAACCCAGTTTCATGGGACAAAACAAATCTATACACTCACCCTCAACCCTAATCCAAGAAGGTCAAACATGAGATAGACCAGATTAGTCTCTCTTTTAACAGCAGCCAAAAAGCAGCTGCTAACTTGTCAATCCTGGGGGGCTCCTTTGTTAGCCGGGAGCAGAAGCTTTCTCATGTTAGCTTTGACATTAGCGTAAGCAAAGTTAATACACAAAAAAATACTTGAGGCAATGCAGAATAACACACTTCCTGATCTTTTTTTTTTTCTGTTGCCACAGGCCAGCTACACTTGGCATGCATTTCATTTCATGCATAAAAGACACTAAAATTGGTCTTTCAAACACCCAAAAAGCAGGCAAACACAAGGCCATCAATACGCAACCACCTGTAAGGTAGATGTTCCTGAAGGTGTTTCAATTCCCTGTCAGTGCAACAAAAGCAGGTTAGCGTCACTTGGTCACTTACTACTTTTAGGGGGAATTCTATTGTGTGCAGTCATCACATCTATACTGGTATTTGCACAAATGACAGAATTATCTTTCAAGATGGGAATTAAATATTTCTATGAGATATAAAATTACAATCATGAAGTTTATGTGTGTAGAAGCTAGCAGTCACCAATTAAATAAATTCTCATTATAATCAGTGTATTTGTGAGCTGAATTGAAGACTGCCATAAAGCTGCCATAGGAAAGCCTTTGCATAAAAACTGATTAAGTGAAAGGGCTTAAATTCAAGTATTGTTCATGAAAGATGGAAGGAAGGATGTAAAGAGCAGAACAGAATTTACTTAATTTTTTCATATTGTGAACATTTTTGAGAGCACTTACGGCAGGACTAGGGTATCATCTCCATAGTATTCATACAGGCAGGTCTGCTGGGCATACAATTCGTCATGGAGGATGGGGAGCTTGCGCAGGCTCTTTACAAAAGCATTGGGTTCCGGTGCAAGCACTGTGGGTTTCGGAATAGACAGTGAGAAAAAATAAAAGGTTAAGATCTATCACTATTTCAACCAACACACGTCAAAGAGGACTGGATTTTGCAAACACTGAGTAACAACACAAGAGGCCCCAATTTCAAGTCCCAGTCTCATACTGAACTCTAGTGGTAGAACTTGGAAAAGTAATTTTTTTTCACCAAACTGCTGACTGCTAATGAGTTTAACATAGCGGGACATCACTCGAAATCCTCTCCTTGTCTATAACTTCAAATATAAACACGTATGTTTCTCGTTTCTGTTCTTGTTTTGGTCGCGTACGATGTTATCCTTTCGGGGGAGTAAACAGTGCTGTCGAATGGACCTTTGGATGTTTTTGGCTGCAGGTTCCAGGATCAACATTTGGTTATTCATTGAGAGAGTAACTGGATTTTCCTGGTATCTAAACACAACTTCCAATCGAGTCAATCCAGCTTTCCTCCATCTGAGATGCAAAACGCGAGCTACCAATTGAGACTAAAATGACGAACGGGTGACGTGTGATCAATTAGACAACCTCTCCTTTACAACGACAGCGCTATGTTTTGCGTAATAGCAAAGCGCAAATGGTGGGCTGTACGTCTGCACGGATTTCACATTAAACAGGATTTAATAATAAAAGAGAAGAGAGAGAGCAGACAACACCGGAGACGACGGTGACCCCGGTAGAGGTCATGCGAGGCAGTTCCAGGAGCGTGGTGTCGTCATACGTGGTTCTAACCGGCTCCTCGTTTCGTATTTCACCGCTACGTGACAAACAGCTGCGTCCAAACGCCGGCCGGTTTAACACCGAGCGTTGTTTACCGAAACGGTGAGATCGCATAGCTACCGTTGTCGTGCAGGGTCATCCCGATGGTTCCTCCGGTGTTGATGACCAGGACGCGCGCCTCGCTGATGCCATGCGGGATAGCGAAGCTCTCAGCTTCGAGAGAGCTGCAACTTGACAGCTGCCTCCGCCGGCATGGATGCAACAAGGCGCCCCGCAGGCTGCTGCTCTCGGCCGATTCCACCAAATCTAGCTTGTGGTGTGACAGAGCCCGGGCGAGAGGCGTCAGGTTGCTGGCACCGGAGTCCGCCATGTTGACTTCTACTCAACTGTTGCCGCCCCTTAAACAGATCCTGCCGAGTCTTCGTGTGTGTGTGTGTGTCTATGTGTGTGTCTATGTGTGTGTGTACTTAGTACATACTGAGCACACACGCTCATCTGGGCTTCAAATTTAAGTCACGTGGTCACGTGTCAATCCTAGCTTTTTTTTTTTTTTTTTTCTTTCTTCAATTTCCCAATCAGTTCAGAAAAGAAATGGTTTCAAGTGCTGTAAAATATTTCATGTCTACAGCCAAAACCTGGCTGTAGATGGTCACACTGCAACTGCCAAAGGGTATTGGTTTACTTGAACCAGTTATATTTGTAGTGTGTGTGGGTTTACATTTCACAGAAACAGAGTGCAATGTGGTTTTTTGAGGGTGTATAAAGGGGAGAGCAATATTCAGTGTCAGCATGTGAGACATTGTTCCTTTGAAGCAATGCAATAAGCAATAAGCGATAAATCATATATTATAGGGCCAAGAGCAATATTCATATGAAAGGAAATAAAATTGTGACAAAACAACAAAAGTGACAAAACCCTTTATTACATGTGAAGTACTGCAGTGCAACATGGATAACCCAGGTTGCAAATGATGACCTCCAAGCGTAACTTTCGTACTCGCTGCCAGAATTGTTTGAAAATCAACTTCACTTGTTCAGAAGTTGTTTGAAATGATGATGAGGACTCTACAATAAGTGCCCTGGTAGAATACAGTTGTTCATATTGTTCAAGCCCTCTTTGATAAAGTTCATACAGACCCTTTAAAAAAGCATGAAACAGTAAGTAAGTAATGTTGTTTTCATTTCCATTTTGTATTCTTGATTTTGACATGACCCATTAGGATTCATAGAACCTATACTTTATGTGTGTCGTCAGTGATTCTTTCTCAATTTTCAAAAACACTTTTATCTACTATCTCCACTTTGCCTTTTTGAAAAAACAGCATTTTCACAAAGTCCTCAAATAGTGTGCTTCGGGTTGGTTCGTCTTCTGAGGACAGTGGGTTTCACAGTTAGGTTTCTATGGATGTCGCTGCAAGGCGACACATGTAGCTCATGTTACAAATGACGACCTCCAGGTGTAAGCAACCGAGCCTCACTTTCTTACTCACCTGCCAGTAAAATTTGTGAAAATCTACATAGAATTGTTCAGAATCTTGTTTGCTATGCTAATGAGGACCCCGCCCACAACAGGAAATGTGGGGGCAACATTTCCAGATAAATTACTGCTCATTGATTTAGTTCTCGACAACTACTCGGAATTTTATGACATCACATTTGCTGATAACATTTGTCAATGTCTCTGAAATAACTCAGTGACAGCGCTTTTCCAGCTCTAGGTCTGGTTTATTTCGGGATTGGGCAAACTTTTTGGCTCCGGGGCCGTGTTGACTTTTAAAATTTGACAGACGGGCCGGTCAGCACAAGATATGATAAATATAAAAAAAAAAGGTATTTGTTAACAGTACATATCAGATTCGTCTGATGTATGTCTGAACGTTGTCTCACATTTGCTTTGAAAATAAAACCAGCTTGGTTTTGAAGGCTCTCATGTTTGCTTGCATTTCATGCACAAACTGGTTTTTCCCTTGTAGCTTCACGTCCAGCTCATACAAGGGTGTCAGTATGTCCATAGTAAAGGCGAAATCACAAAGCCAATCTGTGTCATTCAGCTCATGAAAATTCTCAAGTGTTTTCATGTAGCTCCAAAAATGAAATAATCATCTGTTTGACTCCCACATTCATTGATCCGAACATTCAATCATTCACATCAAGTATGAATTCTGTACCAATCTTTGCAGGACGGATTAGAAAGACCAACGGATGTGGCCCACGGGCTGTAGTTTGCCCATCCCTGGTTTATTTGCTAAAATGGAAGTGTGGTGGCCTGATGCCCTCAAGGGGACACCCAGTGAAGCTTTAATCTCGAGTTGTTTCACAAGATTTTGAGTTAAGATAAAAATGACTTGTCATAAATTGCTTAATGTAGTTTTGCAGTCGATTCCTCAGTACTGCTGTTGAAGTGTTTTTGGATAGATTTCCATATCCAAGTGTCGGCTTTAAGATGAGATCTCATTCTGTTTTGTACAGCCTTTAAGGTGAACTGAGTTTGTGATTCTGGGCTTTACAAATAAAATACACTTGACTCATGTAGACCGTTCTCAAGTCTACAATATGATCAATGTGAGTGAAATCCACTGCAACAAAGCGTGAGGTAAGGTAAGGAAGTCAAAGCAAACATATCAATATAAATAAGTGTTTAACCTCAAAAAAAACACAGAATAATCGGACCAGTTTGTTGTACGGATACCTGATGCAATCATTAGAAGTCCACCCCTCTTCACAATTTCTTTTTGTATGAGCATGTATGTGTAGTCCATTCAAGATGATATATCATATATCATATATCATATATCATATATCATATACAGGACTGTCTCAGAAAATTAGAATATTGTGATAAAGTTCTTTATCTTCTGTAATGCGATTAAAAAAGACAAAAATGACTTTTTCATGATATTCTAATATTTTGAGATAGGATTTTTGAGTTTTCTTAAGATGTAAGCCATAATCAGCAATATCAAAATAATAAAAGGCTTGCAATATTTCAGTTGATTTGTAATGAATCCAGAATGTATGACATTTTGGTTTTTGTAATTTCATTACAGAAGATAAAGAACTTTATCACAATATTCTATTTTTTGGAGACAGTCCTGTATGATATATGATATATGATATATGATATACGGGCAGCACAGGGCGCAGTGGTTAGCGCTTTGGCCTCACAGCACAAAGGACCCTGGTTCTGTTCTGGCAAGGGGACCTTTCTGTGTGGAGATTGAATGTTCTCCCCTTGTTTACGTGGCTTTCCTCCGGCACCTTCAGTTATCTCCCACAGCCCAAAAACATACAGCAGGTAAATTGGGAAAATTGCCCCAGAGGCTTGAGCGATTGAATGTTGTTTGTCTTTGTATGTGGCTCTGCAATTGACTGATGACCATCCGAGGGTGTACCCTGACGCCCGCCCAATGACACCTGGATAAGCTTCAGCATCCCCCACGACCCTGAGTGCAGGTTAAACGGCAGAAGATGGGTCGATGGATATATCATATATGTTTTGAGGCGAGGTAGTGGTGGGGACCCCCGGGAACCACAGTGGGCCCTCCTCGTTCTGTCGTCAGGGATTCTTTATGAATTCTCAAAAACAACGTTCACGCCCACCCTCCACTGTGCCTTTTTGAAGCAACAGCATTTTCACAAATTCCCCAAATGGTGTGCTTCAGGTTGGTTTGTCTTCTGAGGACAGTGCTTCATCTGAAACAATTTATCGCAGCACACCTCAACCTCCAGGTTAGGTTTCTTGACCTGATGTGGAGGACCCTGTCCACAACAGGAATTGTTGTTGACTGGGTCATTTCCAGAAAAATTATTGCTCAATTATTTAATTCTCAACAACTACTCAGAATTTTATGATATCACATTTGCCGATAAAATTTGCCTATGCCTCATCTGAAATGACTTAGTGTCAGCAAATATCCAGTTCTAAAAATATATTCACTATCACTCCTCTGTACATGACCGAACCATCTCAGTCTGGCTTCACTGACCTTCTCTCCAAAACATCTAACATGTGCTGTTCTTCTGATAGACTAATTCCTGATCCTATCCATCCTGGTCATTCCAAAAGAGAACCTCAACATCTTCATCTCTGCAACTTGTAGCTCTGCCTCCTGTCTTTTGGTCATTGTAACTGTTTCTAGGCCATTCACCATTGCTGGTCTCACCACTGTTTTGTACACCTTTCCTTTCATTCTGGCCAGTAGTCTTCTATCACATAGTACCCCTGACACTTTTCTCCACCCATTCCAACCTGCTTGCTCTTCACCTCTTTTCTACACTGTCTGCTGCTCTGGACTGTTGACCCCAAGTACCTAAAATCCTCCAATTTCTTGATCTCCACTCCCTGTAGTCACACTGTTCCACCCGGTGTTCCTCTTATTCACACACATATAGTCTGTCTTACTGCGACTAACCTTCCTTCCTCTCCTTTGCAGAGCATACTTCCACCTCTCTAGATTTTCCTCAACCTATTTTCTGCTCTCACTACAGATCACAATGTCATCTGCAAACATCATGGTCCATGGAGATTCCTCTCTAACTTCATCTGTCCATCACCACTGCAAACAAGAAGGGGCTCAGAGCTGATCCCTGATGGAGTCCCACCTCCACCTTGAACTTCTCTGTTACCCCTCCAGCACACCGCACCACTGTCTCACAGCTAGCGTACATGTCTTGCACCAGTCTAACATACTTCTCTGCCACTCCAGATTTCCTCATACAATACCAGAGTTCTTCTCTTGGCATTCTGTCATATGCTTTTTCTAGGTCTACAAAAATACAATGCAGCTCCCTCTGGCCTTCTGCAAATATTGCATCTGCATGAAGCCATACTGCTCTTCACAAATGCTGACCTCTGCTCTCAGTCTAGTTTTCATAACTCTTTCCCATAACTTCATTGTATGGCTCATCAACTTTATTCCTCTATAGCTGTCACTATTCTGCACACACCCCTTATTCTTAGAAATGAGCACCATCTCACTTCACCTCCCTTCTTCAGGCATCTTCTCACTCTCTATGATCCTGTTGAATAATCTTGTCAGAAACTATACCACTGCCTCTCCTAGACACTTCCATACCTCCGCAGGTATATCATCAGGACCAACTGCCTTTCCACTCTTTATCCTCTTCAATGCCTTCCTCACTTCACTTTTACTAATCTCTGCTACTTTGTGTTCTACAATAGTCACCTCTTTTACCCTTGCCTCTCTTTCATTTTCCACATTCATCAGCTCTTCAAAGTACTCTTTCCATCTTCCCATCACTCTTCTAGCATCTGTCAATTCATTTCCCTCTATCCTTAGTCACTCGGACCTGCTGTACATCCTTTCCATCTTTATGTCTCTGTTTGGCCAACCTGTATAAATCATTCTCTCCCCCCTTACTGTCCAACCGAGCATACATGTCATCGTACGCCCCTTGTTTTGCCTTTGTTACCTCTACCTTTACCTTACGCCGTATCTCGCTCTACTCCTGTCTGTTCTTTTCAGTCCCCTCAGTGTCTCACTTCTTTTTTCTCTGTATATACTCCTGCACTTCCTCATTCCATCATTAAGTCTCCTTATCTACTTTCCTTCCAGATGACACACCAAGTACTCTCCTACCTGTCTCCCTGATAACATTAGCTGTTGTTGTCCAATCATCTGGAAGCTTTCCCTGACCACCCAGAGCCTTTCTCAACTCCTCCCTTTTTGCAAAATCTACCACCATCTGTTCCTCTGCATTCCTATCATGTATACCAAATCTGCCCATCACTTCTTCATCTTCTCTATTGCCTTCACTAACATGTGCATTGAGGTCTGCACCAATTACTACTCTCAACTTTGGGGATATTCTGCATCACTTCATCTAACTCATTCCATAACTTTTTCTTCTCCTCAAACTCACATCCCCACCTGCGGGGCATAGCCACTAATAACATTGAGCATCACACCGTCAATTTCCATTTTCAGACTCATAATTCCATCTGGCATTCTTTTCACCTCCAGAACATTTCCAACAAACTCCTCCCTCAAGATGACTCCTACTCCATTTCTCTTCTTGTCAGTACCATGATAGAACAAAGCCTGCTCCTAAGCTTCTAGCCTTACTACCTTTCCACCTGGTCTCCTGGACACACAGTATATCCACTTTCCTTCCTTCAACCGACTCTCTACCTTTTCCTGTCATAGTCCCAATATTCAAAGTCCCTACTCTCAATCCCAGACTCTTGCCTTTCCTCTTCTCTCTCTGCTTCCGAACACACCTTCCTCCTCTCCGTCTTTGACCTACACTAGTCCAGTTTCCAGTGGTACCCTGTAGGTCATCGGTACCAATGGCGGTCGTTGTTAACCCGGACCCCGACCGATCCGGTGTGATCTGGTTATTATGGTTGATTTGTATGCTTGGGTTTGGCAAAAGTTTTACGCCGGGTACCCTTTCTGACGCATCTTTCTGATGCATTTATCCAGGCTTGGGACTGGCTCAAGGTGACACTGTCCTGTGCCCCCCGAGGCTGGTTCGGGGACACTCCGGCCAGTGCCGCCCTGAGGCTGCATTAAAGCAAATAAAAATGTGACAAAACAACAAAAGTGACCAAACACTTTATTACATGTGAAATACTGCCGTGCAACACAGATAACCAAGGTTACAAATGATAACCCCAAGTGTAACTTTCTTACTCGCCTGCCAGAATTGTTTGAAAATCAACCTCACTTGTTCAGAAGTTGTTTGCCATGATGATGAGGACTGTACAATAAGTGCCCTGGCAGAATACAATTGGTCATATTGTTCAAGCCCTCTTTGATAAAGTTCATACAGACCCTATAAAAAAAGCATGAAAAATGAAGTAATGCTGGTTTCATTTCCATTTTGTTTTCTTGATTTTGACATGACCCATTAGGATTCATTGAATCAATACGTCACGTGTGTCGTCAGTGGTTCTTTCTGAATTCTCAAAAACACTTTTACCCCCACCCTCCACTATGCCTTTTTGAAACAACAGCATTTTCGTCTTCTGAGAACAGTGCTTCATTTTAAATAAATTATCCTTCAAATCCCCAATATCGATGACGACAGTTCAAATTTACTCCAGAAAGAAAAGTAAAAGCTCAATTGAATGGAAATAGCGATGACGGAGTTGACCAAGGAGTGGCGCTGTTAATCCTCCCTTAAACGAACCCGGACGAACTGTGGTCTTTATTGTAATTGTAATGTGTTTGTAAATGATTGCAGTTCGCTGAATGAAATATATGACATATATGCATTTTCAAATGAAAAAAACAACGTAGTATATTGAAAATAAACTAGAACCACACGAAGTCACATGCTCTAGCACTTTAGTCACGAACTTTCTGAATCTACATTTCTATGAATAGCCGTCCAAATGTTCTCTTTTTATGCGTGTCGAATTACGTCAAATGGATTTATATTTTCCTCGATGACATTTTTGTACTTTTATTTGAATTTTTCGTTCGTAACCGCCTCGGACAGTCCGGGTTGCAGCTGAATGAATGCGAGGGGAGGAAGTGGCAGTTAATGCAGCTCCACACCTTTCCGGTGTAGCACCACTGCGACCAGCTCGGCTCAAAGGAGAAAGGGGGGAGCTGGGTTAATTTTTCGAATAAGAAGGGGAAGTAGAAGGTAAATAGCTGATATTTAAGATGAAAATTCAACTCGGTGGCTTTTCGACTCCGATCTCTCGTCATCGACGCGGCTATTTTTTCACGACACATGATTCATTCGGTCTAGCTAACTCCCATTAGCTTCTTAGCTGATGGGAGTTAGCTTGCTATCGCTAGCTTAATAGCCGTCATTCTCAGCCACGGGTTGTAGCTAAGTAATTTGTGTTGATCTGACGCTCTTGTAAATCTTATTTTCAGGGGGAAGAGAAAGGAAGTTCCACGAGTGAATCCGTTCGTTCGTGGAGCGCCAAGGGTTTTCTCGAGTACGGTGAAGTTGCCCGGCGCGAAAGCTCGATGGAATAACGTTTGCTGTTCGCTGCTGAAAGCCGCTTTCTCCTGCGATAGCGTCAGTGTTGGGAACTGGGGCGCACCCGATTAAGAAGACACACCAGGAGGACTTTACAAGTAACGGTACCGCGGCCTATTTGGGGGCCCTGTATACACACCAGCCATCCTCCATAATCAAACGCATCACGGCCTGTCTTCTTCACAATGTTTTGTAACGTTGTGGCCGAGACAATGACCATCTCGCAACTGATGCTCTCAAGTTTTTAGACTAGCCGTGCGTGTTGTGCGTAGGCCCTGCACACATTGTAATACCACGATTGTACATGTCCTTGGCCCTCGCTGGCTCCAAAAGAAAAGGCTCACAAGTTCATGACCCCCACAGTTCGGTGGTACTTAACATGGTTGTATATCTTTGACGTTTCTTTCTCTTTGCTTTGACCTTCACTGGGTCATGTTCTCAAAAGTAAGCCTAAACTAGTGTTCAACTGAAGCTGTGTCCCAACTGAAAATCATCAGATTGCCATTTGCTGTTTTCATATTACAAAGAATTTATGCACAAGAGTTCAAGATGGGGAAAATGCTGTCCAAAATATTTGGCAACAAGGAGATGAGAATATTAATGCTTGGACTCGATGCTGCCGGCAAGACAACAATCCTTTACAAACTGAAACTCGGACAGTCTGTCACCACAATCCCGACAGTTGGCTTTAATGTGGAGACTGTCACCTACAAAAATGTCAAGTTCAACGTCTGGGATGTTGGAGGCCAAGATAAAATTCGTCCCCTGTGGCGACACTATTATACAGGCACCCAAGGGCTTATTTTCGTGGTGGATTGTGCAGACAGGGATCGCATCGACGAAGCAAGACAGGAACTTCACCGTATCATTAATGACCGGGAAATGAGGGATGCCATCATCTTGATATTCGCCAATAAGCAAGACCTTCCAGATGCCATGAAGCCACATGAAATACAGGAGAAGCTTGGATTGACCCGCATAAGAGATAGGAATTGGTATGTTCAGCCTTCCTGTGCGACCACAGGTGATGGACTATATGAAGGTTTGACATGGCTAACTTCAAATTACAAATCTTAATGATTGAGTGCTGACTGTTTTAGGTCAAAACTATAATAAAATTGCAAATAACAAATAACTTCTCAAATGAGTATGGTTAGGATAAAGTCGATTATTCCCCCCACCCTTTTATTTTTAATACTGCATTTACCCCATGACTAATTTATCTTCAGATTGATTGGCCGGCTTGAAGTTTGCTTGTACTGTGTTGTAGATCTATATTTCATTCATTATTTGGGGTCTCGGCTGATGCATATTGAACTAATTGGTCCAACTGTGAAAGTCAGAAAGATCACCTCCTTGGCCTATTATTTTTCATATTTTATATAATTTTATGATCGAACCTAAGGTTTATATCTTCATGAATGAAGCTCATTCAAGGTTCCTCAATCTTTGTTGCAATGAACATGTGTTTTTGGTTTCTCTTTGTTCCAACAAAGGTGAAAGTCACCAGCAGCCAGCACTGTAGAACTTTGACCTTACTTAAACACAGGACTGTGATGAAAAACATTTGATTGTCAATGGTATTGATTGAAAGTTACAGAGAAGAATGATCACATACTTATGATCCATCATCATTGGTCCGGGCATAAAAGAAAAAGTCACAATTTGTTACCCTGCTCCCAATCCCTTTATGTGGGCTATATAGTTAACTGATTGAATTTTGTGTCATGTCTTGATACCTAATTGTGCTGAATATTCAACAAATAGGCCTCCAGTACCTTAAACATGCTTGTTGGGATGCATTTTTTTTTTTATTTGGGGGAACGCATAGTCACTTGACTCAATCTTTCCAAAGGAATGTCATTCAGCTCTGAGTACGCTCAATCTGATACAACAGTTGATCAGTCTCAGTATTGGGACATTATATGATAGCCTATATCTGTAGCATGAGTACGAAAGTACAGTTAACCTCCACCAGAGTCCATCTGTTGTACAGTCAGAGGGAGCTGCTTCCTGGTGACTGGTGCAGCTCTTGTTCCTATTTTGACTGGGGGTACCATGTACAGACAATGTCATTGTAATGTCTTATTAAAAAAGAGATTTTAAGTCTGTTATGGGTCTGTTTTTATTTAATTTGTTTGAGTGTTAATCTTTTCAAGTCTGATGAAATAAAAAAAAGTGTCTTAACGTGGATTTTTTTTTTCAACATAAAAGAATCCCTTGTCAGGATGCAGGGCAAGCAGCTTGTCAAAACTAAAGCTAAAAGTTGCTGCCATCAGTGGTCTTGCCAACAAAAGGCTAACTACAAAACAGGAAGTTGAACTTGGGTGTTCTGGAATGACGGCGGAGCCACGTGAGAGTTGTCATGGCAGTGAAGACAAACAGTTGATTTGTGAATTTGCTCTATGTTGCTTGGTGATGGTGAACTGTCACTTCTGACTTCCTATGCTGACTTGAGGTTGACCTCTTAAAAAGAATCTTTTTGATAATCTGGTGCAGTTATCACTTAATATTGTGAAAAAACTGCCTCCTTAACAGTTGTAAATGGATACTGTGATATTACTGGGATAACTACTTGAGTATTAAATGTGAATCAGAAGTCATTTTTAGTTTTTTCCCCACAAGTAACTAAATAAGGGGAGCACTGTACTTATAGCATCAAAAATGGAAAACAATATGTAAATAAAGTGCTGATTAAGTTTACATTGGGTGATGAGAGAAAATTCAGTATATCCAACTGCCAACAAATGGGACAGAGAAAACCATCTTGTTAACCAGGGTGTATTAAGAAGCCACACAAACCATATACCTGAACAAAACTACAGCACTGACTCAGGTACATCCTATCTGCCTGTAAATTGTCATTTGTGTCCCCCTCTGAATTGACATAACGGCGCATTTTAATGACATATTTTGATTTAACTATTACATGTGCCAGATTTGTCTATTAATTATAAGGAGGTAACAAAGAAATGAGGTCAAATGAAAGACTTTAGTTTATAAAAACAATTTCAAAGATGAAAAAATTCATTCACTTCAAAAATTTCAAATGCAAAATTTCATATCAGAATTTAAAGTTTTCCTGTCAGCATGAATATGTGCATAAAAACTCACCCTGATAATTGTGCGGACATTTTTAAGCAGTGGAATGTACAATGTCTCTCAAACATACAAGCAGGGGACCTACAGTCTTCACCAGCAATCGGACAGTGTGTATATACACATTTGGCTGCACAGTGAAGGCGGCAGTGTTTGTTGTGTGGAAAGTCTGGTGCTCAGCACATTGCTGCAGCGGCCTCAGGATGTTTTCCTGTGCACCGCAGAGGTTTCCTCCAGACTTCAGGTGACGTGAACAGATGAAGCGATGCCTCACATGGCCGATGCGCCACACGCTGCTGTGATTTATTGCACAGCGAAAATGAGATGATTAAAAGAAAACGTTCAAAGCAGAATCATTGCTTCGATGGGTGTTTGTAAGCACTCACTGTCAGTGAAGGCTTGGTCCAGGGCCTCCATTACATGGTGATGGCAGTTTAATTGGGCTGTAATGGCCGCTTTGGTTCCCACCACTTTATTACAACCATATGATCCACACAGCTTTACTAGCAACACCAGAGCCGTGGGGCAAGGACACAGACTGAATACAAGTTTTTATGATCTTTTCTCTGTTAAGATGAGACCTCCTGGCCTCTGTGTCAACTCCCTGTGAACTGCTGGAATGCTTCATACTTCCTGGGAAACATTGTCATGACCAGGTTTGAGGTCAGACATTACGCAGCGACTTCTTGTTACGATTTTAACTTGTCTTACCAATGAAAGGTTGAACACTTGAGCATTTGTCAGCTACTGGGACTGTGATGCAGAACGGTGTTATCTACATGATCTTAAACATCTCAACAGTGCTTTATCATAACAATATAGAAAGAAGCGAGGAAATCACTCAAAGAGTTCTCCTGGTTTAATTGTTTTAGTCACCAAAAATGTGGTTTTGTTGGAGACATTTTTATTTTCAACCGTCTGCTAGTGTTCTTTGGTGGTCATGGTACATCGCTGCAGGTCGTACAAACAGACCCTGAATGTAGCCATTTCTGACTTAATGTCTGCTTACTGTAAAAACACCACACCCCACTGGATAATCACTGTCTAATCTTTATGCTGTGCTGACACACCTATTTTCATGCACTGACCCCTTCTTCTGCTTCTCCTTTCGGCTTTTTCCTTCAGGGGTCACCACAGCAAATCAACCTCCTCCATCTAACCCTATTCTCTGTGTTCTCCTCTCTCACACCAACTACCTTCATATCCTCTCAATACATACATAAATCTCCTCCTTGGTCTTACGCGAGACCAATTCAAGCATCTGTCTACCAATTTATTCACTATCCCTCCTCTGTACATGACCGAATCATCTCAGTCTGGCTTCTCTGACCTTCTCTCCAAACATCTAACATATGCTGTTCTTCTGATAGACTCTTTCCCGATCCTATCCATCCTGGTTACTCCCAAAGAGAACCTTAGCATCTTGATTTCTGCAACCTCTAGTTTTGCCTCCTGTCTTTTCGTCATTGTAACTTTTTCTTGGCCATACAGCATCGCCGGTCTCACCACTGTCTTGTAGTACCCCAAAGTACCCCTGACAGTTTTCTTCACCCATTCTTACTTGCTTGCTCCTCCCTTCTTTTCCACACTGTCCCCTGCTCTGGACTGTAGACCCAAAGTACCTAAAATCCTCCAACTTCTTGATCTCCACCCGGGTTCCTCTTATTCACACACATATAGTCTGTTTTGCTACAACTAACCTTCCTTCCTCTCCTTTCCAGAGCATACTTAAACCTCTCTAGATTTTCCTCAACCTATTTTCTGCTCTCACTACAGATCACAATGTCATCTGCAAATATCATGGTCCATGGAGATTCCTCTCTAACTTCATCTGTCCATCACCACTGCAATCAAGAAGGGGCTCAGAGCTGATCCCTGATGGAGTCCCACCTCCACCTTGAACTTCTCTGTTACCCCTCCAGCACACCGCACCACTGTCTCACAGCTAGCGTACATGTCTTGCACCAGTCTAACATACTTCTCTGCCACTCCAGATTTCCTCATACAATACCAGAGTTCCATTCTTGGCACCCTGTCATATGCTTTTTCAAGGTATACAAAAACAATACAGCTCCCTCGGCCTTCTCTGTACTTCTCTATTAGCATTCTCAAAGCAAATACTGCATCTGTATTACTCTTTTTCGGCATGAAGCCTAATGCTCTTCACAAATGCTGACTTCTGCTCTCAGTCCAGTTTCCACAACTCTTTCCCATAACTTCATTGTATGGCTCATCAACTTTATTCCTCTATAGCTGCCGCAATTCTGCACGCCCCCCCTTATTCTTAGAAATGAGCACCATCACACTTCACCTCCCTTCTTCAGGCATCTTCTCACTCTCTAAGATCCTGTTGAATAATCTTGTCAGAAACTATACCACTGCCTCTCCTAGACACTTCCATACCTCCGCAGGTATATCATCAGGACCAACTACCTTTCCTCTCTTCATCCTCTTCAATGCTTTCCTCACTTCACTTTTACTAATCTCTGCTACTTTGTGGTCTGCAATAGTCACCTCTTTTACCCTTGCCTCTCTTTCATTTTCCACATTCATCAGCTCTTCAAAGTACTCTTTCCATCTTCCCATCACTCTTCTAGCATCTGTCAATACATTTACCTCTCTTTCCTTTGTCACTCAGACCTGCTGTACATCCTTTCCATCTTTATCTCTCTGTTTGGCCAATCTGTATATATCATTCTCAGATACTCTTCCTGACGCAACCCTCTGCATTTATTTAGACTAAGGACCGGCTCAGGGAGACATCGGCATTTTTTCATGCACTGACCCAAACACCGTTATTAACGTGGTTTATTTGTGTCCCGATTGGTGGCAGGGAACGCCTCTTCTACCGAATGCTAAATTACATACAGGTGCAGTTTAGTTGTGTGTGTTTTTAAGGACAGAAATACAGTTTCCACTAGTGCTGCTGTAAAGCCACCATCAGTCCTCTGACCTTGGAAGCTTCAGAAGCATCAAACATTGCGTTACACCTGTCTCCACCCACAGACCACACACCCAGATCTGCCTCTAAGATGTTTCAGGTGTCCCACTGAGGCTAGCACTATTAAAGCCATGCTAAATTTTAATTGCCATGTAAATTGCGTGAGCCCACTCACATTCAGTCTTGAATAAATCTAGGCTCCCACTGCTTTTCAGGACATTTACAGGACACTCACAGCTCCAATCTAGCTGGTATGAGAGAAATGGATTGCATACAAGCATTATTACTCTCACTGGCAGTGGAAGTGCTAAAATTAAGTCAATATGTATTGAAATTTAACTATTCTACTGATTACTGCTAATAATATATTAAACAATGGGCTAAAAAACATTTGATCAAAAATTATGGTAAATTTTCTTAAAAGAAAAGCAAAGCCACCTTGAAAAATGAAATGTTTTGAACTTTACAGTTGTCTAAAATAAAAGTTTTATATCAATAGTGTGAAAGAGCATTCTGATTCCCAAAGATATTTAATGGTGGCTCTGATTGAGGCGGAGGCGGTAAAGTCCCCAATGAACTGTGATCACTTGTACAGGATACTTTCCTTCCTGATATAAATTCATATTTTCTTGTGGGAATGTAAGAAAATTCAGAGAAGCAAGGATTTAGGTTGAATGAATGAAGTTCTGTGGCTCAGCTACATGATATAAACACCTATACAGTGACAATCACAAGCCTATAATCATGTTTTTTCACGTTGAAAGACATATAATCTAACTCATATTTCAGTTTTCAGCATCAGAGCTTCTGCTTATGTTTAATTACATGAGAACCTAAAAATTGTTCACATGGTTTCTCTTGAGAATTGCAGGATGTTCAACACAGCTGCGTGAGAGTGTGGACTGCCGTGTCCCTCGGCTCGTAGGCTGTGCTTTTACAGCTGTAAGAGACACGGAGCAAACTGGATCATAGCAGGGCATCTTGGCCTGAGAGCAAATTAACTCTTTTTGTTTGTGGAATGTTTTTACTCAGGGTTTACTCTTATGGCACAGAACATTTACATAACTGCTTGAGACCATGAGAGGCACCAGCTGATTAAGACTGCTTAAAACTCTTTAGATTATTAGTCAAAATTATATAATTTAACAGGTTAGTAAATACAGATTCAACCATTACTGTAAAATAAACAAAAAGTCGGAAAGTCTCAAGGAAAAAAACATAAAAGGAAGCACTTCTTAGTTAAATTACTTGAAATATCTTATTCATACATGGAGTTTACCTTATTTCTCTTGTTAAATAAAAATGTAATGATCTGATGTCATCATTCTGAAAATCTGACATAATGACATAGAACAGTTTTCTTATAATTTCTTATAAGATTCCATTCTCATATAGCCTTGATAAAGTGCCTTGTCTCTTCACTTAGCGTTGTGTCTGTGGAAATCAGCAAAAAAAAAAAAAAGACAGAAAATAAGCAAAGAAAGTACTGAAGTACATACTTAGGGAATAATTAAATCCTTTAAAAATAGCTTTTAAATCAGAATTTAAAAAAGGTTACATTTTCACTGAAGTCACCACAAAATCAGAGGAAAAAAAAATGCAAACTGTTACAAATGTGTGTTTTATGGGTGTCAGATCAGTGATATTTTGAGTTTAACTTCAGGCGAAAAGGGTTGTATTTTCCTAATATCAAAAACAATGTGTTTCAGTTGTTTTAGGTTCAATGAAAGGAGGAGGCCGCTTCCAGGCTTGTCACACTGGGGCACTATTATTCTCTTATAGGCTCTCTTATTTTGGACCAGGGCCACTCATTTGGTCCAACTGGCAGCAACTGCCATCTCACTGTCCCATGTGTCTTACGATGCTGCTGTAAATACTGCAGGGTTACTGTTTGGAGTGACAGGGCATCTGACTCAGGCAACATTCTGGGCGTCGAAGGGATCTGGAACCGATAGCAAGTCAGACTCTGCACATGTAGTCCAGAATCAGTGTACAGAGTGGAAATGACTCAGGGAAATTCTCCACAGACACACTGCTCCATGCCCCATGCATCACCTCCTTCACTGCTGCATGTCTTCATGATGACAAATATGCTGAGTGTTATAGAAAAGGCATAAAAATATCCAGTGATGGATCAAATTCCCCATGTGGACTTTTATTGTGCAATACATAAGCCCGTACACTCATTCCATATCATTAACAGCTGCATAATTTGTCACTGAAATCATCTTCCAATTTAAAAAAAAGATTAATCTCTTATAATTTCAGCTGGCTCATGGCATTACCAGAGCAGGAGCAGTACACGGAGAGGGTGAACAATATTCGCACAGTTCTGGGATTTGGGTCCCATCTCAACTACAGTACAGCACCCTACCCTCCTCCAGTTTCTCTGCAGGGGGGAGGTGGAGTCAGCATTGTCTGTTAAAGCAGTTGTTGTGTCAGTCTGCTCTTTGCTCTCCAATCTAAATAACAGGAATGTGAAAAAATTAAAAACATCATTAAAAACAGCTATCACAGTCACATGTCCTTTTTTTGTAACGAATCTCTAGCCTGTTGCATTAAGTTCGGTAAACTCCATTATTGCCATTTGACCAGTCATCTGTGCATATGAATTCACTGGAATTTAGCAAGGATCACAACTTCATCCATTCTTTTCTATTTTTAATAATCCCAGTTTGATGTCTATTCTTGAGCCGCTCCCTAATAGTTTGGAAAATGAGTCCTGCTTTTCTGGAACGGCGTCTCTTGGCTTCAGGCAGCGAGAGTATGGTGCCACAAAGGCTCCTCTGTGTCACTTGGCAAGAGCTGAGCTCAGCACACATGGGGCTGAAGTCAAGACTTTCCCCCCACCCATCTGCTTTGGAGGGGTGCCGGTCAGCTCCATCATGTTGTCTCATTTTTAAAGATCCCAGGGAGTGTGTGGGATTGATGCAGATGTCGTCCAGGTTCCTCCATGGGAAGAGTGGGCCTTGATTAAGTTGAACATAAGCATCATCAAAGGTGGAGAAAACTGTCACACGTATGTATGCAAGCACACAAATATGCAGTCACACACATACTACATTCAACAGCCACACCATAAAGAATGAACAATATTTAACTGCTCACTTTCATATCAGTTTAGTTATGACAATCGTATTGTTCCTCTTTCAAGTGTTTCCACACAGGTATTTCTGTTAATAGCACCATCTCTTGGCAGAAATTGCCCCCATTCTGTCTCTACGTTGCATGCATACAGTACATGTTGAATAATGAATATTTAAGGTCATGAGAATCAGCTGAAATATGTGCAGTATATGATAACAGATTACAGACACTGGAGCTGCTCTGTGAGATGGCCTCATTTACCACAAGGCTCCTGTATTCCCCTGCAGTGCTAGCCTAATTAGTTAAACTACAGGAAGATTATACCTATATTGCTTGAATAATTTTTGGATAATGTGCACGGAGGCGAGATCATCAGGGAAAACGCAGAATAGGTTCTAAATTGTTTTACTGGGTGAGGTAAAGGTGGGCGTGAGGTTAAAATGTTGGAGACCGCAGATTCACTTCCACCTATGAGTCACTTTAGTAAGTTGGGCAAAGCCAAAGGAGTCCTCATTTGCAGCAGAACTATTACATGCAAGAAAGAAGGGAAAGGAGGGTAATGAGCTTAGTGAGCTGCTGTAATAAATGTAATATTTAACTACCTGCAATGGAGACAAGTTTGGGGCCTGTGGAATCTTCCCTGAAAACAATGTATTTGGAGAAGAAAGGGTTTTACATTTAAGTTTCTGCACAAGGAAATATAATAGATTCGCCGATTAGTAATCAATGTGAGAGCAAAACATTTGCATTTTCATTATGTAGGGGATAATAAAAACAAAACATTCATGGAATTACATGTTTTTTGTTTATAAACCCAAAAATGTGGAGACAAAACTTGAGGATAATTAACTAGGTAAATATTAATTGCTTAATTTTCTCTTGTTTGTCTTCTTGGATAATTTTATCACTTAAGTTTGATCAAAGTTTCCGGTATTATATTTATCAGATTTAATATTTGTTTTAGTCTGAACAAATCTATATATTTAATATTGGGAGATATTGATTGTACTCATAGTATTGAGATTGTACAGAATACAAACACATGCATTACAAACAGTTTACAGGTAGGAACAGTATGAGAAGTATGATATATTGATTCACAACCATTTTTCCCACTCTGTTATATAAATCACCAAGTATTTCATTGGCCTTTTTCCTGCTATGCCAACCCCACAAACTTCACCATTTAAATTCATTTTTGGTCTGAGTGCTGGATGGCACCCTATTCATTACACTGCAGCTCCATTGTAAACAGAGTTGTATGAAAAGCTGTGCTGGGCCTTGGCATGTCCCTGGAAATCCAGGCTCCTCCTTGTGGTTTACGCTTGAAAACTAGCCACAGTCTCAACTCAACTATAATTTCAACTCAAGCTTGAATTTTAAAACGCAGGCAGCTCCATGAATATTGATATTGACAATGTATTAATTCATCATTTACTGCAGCTGAGAGAAGCTCAAAACTCTTATGGATATTAATTCAGAAATAAGATGTGAAACTGGGATTTGAATTGGAGCAGAGCAAAATAGTTTGTCCTACTACTGCCCTCCAGTGTTACAAGGCGGTAGTCATAATTCATGTGTTGAAACAACTTCGAGTTCACCTTCTTGAGCATCACGGGTGCATGTTCTCATATCTTAAAAAAAAGCAACTATGTATTATCTACAACATTTCATGTTCAATAATGTACAAAAAAAAAAACCCACAACGCTCTAGAACACAGTTGAGTTTCGGATGTCTTTCTTGCAGGTTATTAAGTTTTGCCTGTAAGGAAGTACAATACAGAAGGATCATCACTCAAATTAAAGCAGAATGCCTTTGTTTCATGGCCTAAAAGTGAAGGGTGTAGCAGAGTTGTTTGGTTCTGAAAATAGGTAAGCGAGGGCAACATTGTTGAGAACATATCATGCTAATCTTACTTTTATAGAAACAGACAGAATTATAAACAATTGAATCAGATGCCCATGACACACTTGAACAGATTATAGAGAGCTTGGCTGAATACTCTGCTCTTAAAGATATCGTTATCACAGTCTGTTTCGATCACATTGAAAAGGATGCTGATGGCTGGGTGTCCCTTTCCAGGCACCACCGCATCCAGTTGTTGAAGGACTGAGAAGAGTATCTGTCAGGCCAGAGTATTCAGCCAAGCTCTCTAAATTCCGCTCAAGTCTGTCACAGGCATTCTGTTATGAAATTTTGCTGGCTCTGTGATTGTGAGATTTGCAGAACAGCCTTAGGGAGTACCATACTAACAAGTATCAGTATCGGCTGGCAGGTGAACAGCTGAGTTAGTGCCGTATTCTAGTGCCCAAACAAGCTGCTAAGAAGATCAGCCACTGATGTTACTGTTGTGTCCTGCATAAGATTGTGAATCTAAACTGATTTTTGATCCACTTTTTGCAGGTAAAGGCTGAAAATGAAGTTTAGATTACTTTTTCTCATTTGAGCTGAGTCAAAATATGCAGCAATATTCTGAAAATGAAAAAGAATTTCTACAAATGCAATTTAATTTTCAATTTTGACATTTCTAATTGAAATTTGATAATTTTGCTGGGGTATGTTTTGAAAATTAAATGTACCCGTCTTTTGCTTTTTATTTACAATATTAAATATGCTGCCACATTCTGAAAATGAGTAGTTATTCTGCTAATGCATTTTAATATGAATTATGATCCTTATATGCTTCCATACCCCTGAGGTTTGCGTGTATATAAAAAAGGAAACAAAAATATTATCACTCCAGACTGACATGGTTGATATTCCCTTCTTTCTGATTTTGGTACTTACAACTTTTATTTATTGAATTTAAAGGATAAGCAAAATGCCATTTCCATTATTTCTGCATGGAAATTTTCTCAGCAAGCAATACTGTTGATATAAAATAGTCATGGTGAAAACCTTTTTAATGTAACAATACTTGGAACACACTGTGGAAGAATTAACACAAAATTTTCATCACACAAAGTCAGATTTTCCTTCTGATGTGAAGGATGTGGATGTCTGGACTACTAAATTCTTGGTGTTGTTTGCTTAGAGGGACTTCCTCATAGGTGAAGTTTTGCTGCAGCAACTAAAAGTTGACAAACACAAAAGACTGAGATGAATCAAAACATTTCATTATCATATTGTTGTTTGTTCATGTTGACCACACAGCTACCCCTCACCTGAAAAAACTGTCTTTCCACTTTGGGGTTGATACCTTCCGTGCGTTCCTCATAGCAGCATATAATACAGGTCTCTGGTCCAGAGAGCACTTTTAAGGTCTCCACCAGCGGACCGACTGACTGTGGGAAGAAGGGAGGCATCTCAAAAATTCAGTGCTACTCTGGTTTGGTATGTGCTGATGCTTCACATCCTGCCGCCACGCAAAGAGTGATTTTAAACAGAGAGCTCTAGAGTTGGTATACAGTAGGACTGGACAATAGGACATCAAATCAATGTAACACCATTGCAAAACTTTGCCTTCATGATGAAAATTGGTCATCTTATACACTTAAAAGCATTCCTGCAATTCCCACATTTGACTTGTTTTTGTTCTTTTATCCTTACAAAAGCCAAACCGTTTACAAAATGGAGATTGTGTTCTTTTTCAGGTAAAACCTGTTTGAGTTAAGATCCATTAATTTTCTCAGTGTTAGCATTTCTTTAAATGGGAATCCTCTGCATTGGTGGATTAACCAGCCCTTGTGTGCAGTACCTGTTCATAGTAGATGCAGTCAGCTATAAGGATATAGTGAGGTGGTGGCAGGAAGTCAGACACATCTTGACCCCTTTGAAAAAAAAAAAAAAAAAGACATGTATCAGTTATCACAAGGCAAACATCTCTAAGAACTTTTTTTTTCTGAAATCTGATCTTATTACCAACATGAAACTGTAACACTGACCAGTTTATATTGGGAAGGACTGGGGGGTACTATTGTAACCCAGTGTTCTTCAGTTTCTTCCATTATGAATCAAACAATCATATTAAAAACAACTTAAACGAATGAATCAAACAGTTTTCTAACATTGACTGATAACGTTCTCATAAATAAACACTGTGGTTGTGGTGTGAGAAGGAAGGATTGCAGAGACGAAGGTGAGTTCCAATTTTATTCCTTAAATACCAATACCAAACAAACAGTCAACTTCCTTAGACTAGAATGCTATTTAAAAATAACAACATTACCGTTTCACTGTTTATCCCATTCATAGCAAAGCTCTTTAGTTGTTTTGAGGAGCTATGGTAATAAAATAGGAGAACGCATGAACAATCTTCAAGGCAAATTTTGCTTTGTCTGTCATCATCCAATCATCCATGACTATTAAATTGGGTCAACTGATCTTTAGTGATTCTTAGGAGGCCTGTAAACTTTCACATAAATAATACTAGACCATATCTGACGTGTTTCAACAATTACTGCCCGGAAGCATAATAAAAAATCATTATGAAATACTTTGAGTGGGTGGTCATGACACACTTGAGTGACTCCCTCTATTTTGAGGGACACCTAAGGGATTGCCACACTAGTTTGCCTACTGCAGCAACAGGAGTATAGATGATGCAGTTTACACTGCGCTGCACTCTATGCTCACACACTTAGACAATCACAAGGAATGCAAATGATATAAGCTGACTTCAGATCGACATTCATCACGGTCATCCCCTCCAAGTTAATCACTAAAGTTGTAGACCTGGACACCAACACTTCCGTCTACAACTGGATTATTGACTTTCTACGCAACAGACCACATTATTTTAGGTCAAGCCAAACCTGCTCAACCACCATAACGCTCGACTGGCGTGCCACAAGGCTGTGTGCTGAGCTCATTCATCTACTCTCTCTTCACCTACAACCGCAGACCTGTGCAAGTATCCAACTCCATCATCAAGCCTGCAGAAAACACCACGGTGATTGGTCTCATCAGTAACAAGAGAAAAGAGGTACAGCATCTGGCCACATGTTGCACTTAAAATTACCTGCTCCGCAACACAAGCAAGACCAAGGAGTTCATTGTGGACTTCAGGAAGTAGAGAAGAGGCACATGACCCCATCCATATCAACTGGATGGCCATCCTCCGGATTAAAGTTCCTGGGGACCATTAACTTGGAGGACCTGTCCTAGACCACCAACAGCTCCTGCTCGGTCAAAAACACTCACAAGCGCCTCTTCTTCCTGAGAACACTGAAGGAGAACCACCTGTCTTTTGCTGTCCTGGTGACCTTTTACTGCTGTTTGATTAGAGCATCCTAACAAACCGTCACAGTCTCGTATGGAAGCTGTCCTTTTCCAAGATAGTGCAGGGAAGGGTGAAACTGCTCAACGAATCACAGGAACTATACTTCAAGCCATTTGAGGACTCCTCCCACCCTGCTCATTGTTTTCCCTCCCCAAAGTACCCTATCTGTAAATCACTTGTAAATTACTGACATGATACACCATGAACATACTGTTAATATATTTATTATATCTGCACCTGCTGCTTTTTGCATTTCCAGTTAGAAGCTAAACTGCACTGCATTGCATTGCCCTGTAAGTCCATGAATGGACTGCCCATGAATGATGACAATGAAGTTAAATCGAATCCGATCTAAATATCAAATAGAAAATACAAGTACAAACCATTTTAGTACCTTGGCAGTTATGGATCCACTGCTGATGAGTGCCTGGTTTTCAAGGATGTTAACCCTGAGGAGATGTTGTAAATCTTCCAGATCTGTCACAGTGGTTTGAGCTCTATAGGATTCAACACACATTTGTAAACCAGTTTTACTCGAGTTTTACTGCAGTCTCTCAGAGTCGGCATGGAATATTCAGCTTACCCCAATGTCGCTGCCATCACGCCGACAAGTCCCGTCCCCGCTCCCAACTCCAAGACCGACCTGTCAGCCCAAGCGTTCAACCCTGACGACGGATCGTAAAATTGTTGCGTCTCTAAATATTTGGCAAGAACGATGGCCGCGTCCCAGACGACGCAGCCTACATCTCCCATGTAGCTCTGGTTCACTTTCAAAACAGAGCCGTCGCTTCTCTCAATCTCTCTCACAAAAAAATGACAGCTTGTGTCTCCAGTCGCCGCCATATTTGGCTGCGGTTGAAATCGATTCAACAACTTTCTGGTGGGCTTTTCAGAATAAAAGCACAAAATATCACAAATACAATACTGGCTGTACATTTCTGTTATTTACCGAAGACCAAACCATTTTAATTGAAGACACGAAAAAAAATAATAAGGACTGCAGAAAATGTATTATTACCGATTTAATACGAAATCACTGAAATAATACAGATAATTCCAATGCTTTTCACTTTGAAGGAGCCTCCTTAAAATGACACAAACATATCCCCTGGAATGTGAGTTGAAACTTCCCGCCTCAAGGTGGCGCTGAAAGCCAATTTCTTGGTGACGTATGCTGTACCAACCTTGAACCATCTAGATAGGTTAAGATTACATTGCCTAGATGAAACATTTGGAGAGAAATTAATTGCATTTACTTGTGTTTGCATGTCCTAGGTGGATAATATGCAACAATCAAAAGCTTTCTTCCTTAGTCTGCCCTATGCTGTGTAACAGTGGAACTCCAGTGCAAAGAGTTTGGAATGTAATATATTCTATTATGTCCTTATTGGAGAACTGGGACAACAGCTGGAAATTAGCCATTTAGCTCAACCATCTTTGCTCAATTTGATCCTAATGTTTCGTGCACACTCTCCGACTAAATCAACAAATGAAATGAATGAAATTGGCTTTTCCACCAACTGTGTGTCACCAGATTGCTTGATAACTGTTGACCACCATGTCCATAAACATCTATAAGTGTTGAAATTGGTCAAAGGGAGAAAAAGTTGGGTTAATGGGTAATAGTTGGTGAAAAATGACAAAATGAAAATAAAGGCTATGAATAACAATGTTTGAAAGTCAGCATTAAGGGTCCACATTTTCAAAAACCCTTTCCATAAAAACAATTAATCTGAAAGTTCAGAATGAATGCACCCTGTGTAGCTGTATTACTCAAAAATGTTATAGTGTGGTGGTATTGACCAAGCCTGTACACCGCCACAGTGGGAGGTGCGCATTTAAGTGCAATGATTTGAACTTAAACAGCCTCTTTTACTTTCCAAAATACATATCTTATTTATAAAAGGTATTCCTCTCATTTCAAAGATCCCACATACATATACTGTAGCTTGTGGTGGGGACTGGCCGTTGGAACCCCAGAATACTTTGCGAGTTATGATGACCGGTGAGAGCTTCTCGTGCTTCTGTGTTACAGAAGTCCATTGTTTGAATAGGTGTACAAGGAAACCCCCCTGGGTTTCCCCTGTTTGTTGGTTGAATTAAAACCTCTTCTAAGGAGTATACTCCTGGGGGCAATCCATCATTGACTCCCAGTTTTTACTTTACAAACTCCCAGCTTGCCACAATATCCCTTTGTCCTTCTCTGAACTAAGGGCATACCACTTGTCGCTCTAAAAAATTTCAAATAAACTGTACTTTTTAAGATTATCACACCATTATTTACTTCCACTTGAGTAAATGTGATCTAAGTAACAATACCTTTAATATTATTACTTTCCAGCTCTGCTGAATGTTTCTTTCTGAAACATTGGAACTTGAAGACTAATAAAATCAGCAATATTTATTTGCTTTAATTTGAAAGAGAACTATATTTAATTCACCAGTGGGCTTTAGTGTTTTGGTTGCTTGTTAATTTTGCTAATTTTAAGCCCTTTTTTAACAAGTCTTTACAGTAATCATCATATTTAGTGCCTTGCATTTTGAAGACTATGATTGACTACAACATCCAAAACGTATAGTGGCCTGGCTAGAAAGTTGAATTTATTTGCAGTTTATGGAAAAAATGTTTTCATTACAGAGGGACACACTTAAGATCTCTCTGTGTAATTGGTTCATCGCGCGTGTCCTTGACATGCGCACTAGAAGCTATCTTCAGCTAGCCATCTTCAACGCCAAAACAACATTAAGGGTGTTTGCTACCTAGCCGCCCCTCCCCCCATAAATGATTTTTTTAATTTATTCGTATTACTAATAGAATTTCACTTTTTACTTACTTTAGAAATTCTTCAAGCTACTAAAATGTCGCGTAGCATCACAGAGGGCACACCGGGTTGCGAGAGCTCTGAGAGGCAGACAGCGTCCGCCCCGCCGGCCCCCGGAGGAATGGTTTACATTCCCGCCTCCACATCCTCTGCCTCGACAAGCGCGGATGGAGGCAACAGCATTAGCCGTGACCCGTCACTCCCCGCTAGAGACACAGGTGATCTTGTATATGGCTAGAACAATTTGTGCTATTATTTACAACTTTTACGTGATTCAACTGGGATCGAACCCAACCCATTGGTCCCAGGTAAGGATAATCACGTGACAGATCTTTCAGTTGTTTCTGAGAAGCTTACTCGCTTTTATACACTGGTTTCCAAAATTGAACAAGGCCATCAATTTAGCCTATATTAACCCTCTCAGGCTCAAATTAAGTTGTAGTTGCAGGAAAAATCTGATATTTGGCTGTCGCAAATCTGCAACATCTGCCTGGAGAAGGTTAATGAATAGTTTCACATGTGTTTACCCTGCATTGCCATGTCCAAAGGGTTGTGTAAAATGGCCTTTTCCTGCATATGATCCACACCTTCTCCTCATTTTGTGACAAAGGTCAGTTCCACCAAAGCTTTAGGATGGAGAGGACAAATCCATCACTTCTCATGTCTTCGGACAGCTCATTTTCCCTCAACCGCCACAACACACCCAGACTCATACAGACCCCAAGATCTGCAGGGGCCACAGGTTGACACCGCTTACTGATCCTATAGGTAATTAAACCTCACATGGTATTTTGAATAAAGGAAAGCCAATCAGATATTCTTTTTGTCTTGTGTATTTCAGTCACAACCAGTTGCTCCTCTGCAACTACAACATCTGGTGCATCGGTGATTGTGGCAGTGGTGGAAGGGCGTGGTTTGGCAAGGGGAGAGATTGGCATGGCCAGTATAAACCTAAAATTTTCAGAGCTTGTACTCTCTCAGTTTGCAGACACTGGTACATATGCCAAGGTAACCAAATGCATTTTGAAAAGCCACAAACAACCTCATAATGCATACTACATTAATCTATTAGATAGAGGAAATTCATCACAATCTTATCTTACATACTTAGGTCATAACAAAAATCCATGTCTTAGTTCCAATGGAAATATTGATGCCAGACACTGTCAGGGAAAAGGGAAAAGGGACAAAACTGCTCAACCTAATCACAGAGAACTTTCAGGTGCCACTGTGAAAAAGCAATAAGTAGCCTTTGTTTATTGATGTTGTCTTTAAGTTAAGTGATAGCATGATTGTTTGTATTTTCCATTCACTGTTTATCAGGGTGTGGCATTTACTGCAATCCAAAGAAAATATTTTAATGAGAAGAAAGGACTAGAGTATATTCAGCAACTGTGTACTCCTGAATTTGGCAGCGTCCTCATGGAAGTGCAAACTAAGTATGCCACTGAGTGTTATTATATATAGATAAAGATTTAGACAATCGTGACACAATTATTCTAAGTTCCCAAATGTAATGATCTGTCCAGATATTATTGCCTGGCAGCCGCTGCAGCCTTACTGAAATACTTGGAGTTTATTCAGAACTTTGTCTACGCTCCCAAGTCTCTGAAAGTGACCTTTAAAGGAAGTGAACAGACAACCATGATCGATGCAGCATCTGCAAGAAACATGGAGCTGGTGGTCAATAATAAAGACCGTAGGTAAGAAGGCACATGGTCATGCTAATTGTATCCTTTTTTTGTTTTGCTTGCACATGTGTTGGACTTTCTACATCTACACAGGAGCCACCGTACACTTCTCGGAGTACTTAATCACACAAAAACAGCTGGTGGTGCTAGAAGGTTGCGCGCCAATATTCTTGAGCCTCTGGTTGATGTTGATACCATCAGCATACGATTTGACTCAATCCAAGAGATGCTACAAGACCAGGAGCTCTTCTTTGGCTTGACGAATGGTCAGAAATAAACTGCTGTAATCTTCTTGCACACTGGTAATGTGAACATGACAGAATAAGTATTAGAATATTTATTTAGGTTTTTTTTCCTCTCTGAAGTCATAGGCCATTTCCTGGACATTGACAAGCTGCTCTCTGTTCTTGTCCAAGTTCCAAAGCAAGAAACAGTATGTGAAGTACTTTTTATTACCGATGTTCATATTTGATCATTTTACCACCATGGAAAGTCACAGGACAAGATGAATTCACCTTTATGAATTTTGACATGCTGACAAAGCTTGGGTTTCCCCACATGGGTTTTATCATTAGTCCTTTCAATGTTTTTTGCAGTACTTTTTAAAATGTGTTTCAGGTTCAGATTGCAGAAGCAAAGATTACACACATCATTCAGCTGAAACACACATTGAATCTTGTGCCACAGTTAAGGGTTTGTACCTGTTTTGAAAGGAATGTTTTTCATAAATGTCACACAGTTATACTTTAAATGTTAGATTTTGAGCATTTCACTCAACAGACTGTGTTGAAAAAGTGCAACACAACTCTTTTCAAGGCATACAGTTCTGCACTGGACGATAGCAGGTAGGAACATTTCTAAAGATTGGTGTACTATTACGTTTGCTTCTAATGAACTACAGTATACTGTATGCTGCCTCCTACAAAATCAGTAATGATGTTTGTGTGTATCATCAGATTTGACATGATCCTAACTCAGATCCACACAGTTATTAATGATGACACCACCTGCCTGAAGGGAAGCCTGAACATGCGCACACAAAAGTGCTATGCTGTGCGTCCCAACATCAATGAGTTTCTAGACATTTCCCGGAGAGTTCATACTGAGATAGTGGATGATATCGCAGGTGTTTATCATGGGCATTCAATCAATATCATATCAATATTTTTTCTTTATGATATTTGTGCCATGTTAATGGTATTTTACTTGACAGGACTTGTGAACCACATGGCAGAGAAACATGGCTTTCCCTTGCATACCAGCTTCAGTACAGCCAGAGGGTTCTTCATCCAAATGAAGCTTGATGGATTGGTCTTGCCTGATGGAAAACTTCCTTCAGAGTTTATCAAGGTAGCATCTGCTAATGAAGAAGTGAGGAACTGGGAAACATGCCTATATATGATAGACAGACAGACAGACACATATTTTTTCAGTGCTTATTTGATTCAATTATTTTACAGAGCATCTGTTAACTCAGTCGTCATGTTTTTGAGATAGAAAACGTTTATATGTGTGCTGGCATTGTTTCCCAACACCATTTTCATTTGTATGGTTGACTGGTGTCAATTGCTACATTTGCTCACAACTTTATAATAAATGTTCTATTGCCTTAATTCAGTGAAGTTTTTACCAGGTGGGGTGTTTTGTGCATTTTTCAATACAACTGTATTGCCCTTTTGTTCATACTGCAATTATGGAATGTACAATACATAGATGTGTCGCCTCAGGTATCCAAGCACAAGGACAGCTACAGCTTTACTACAGACGAACTGATGAAGATGAATGACCGCTGTGATGAAGCCCTGAGGGAGATCTTTCATATGTCTTATGTGTGAGAGAACGGAGAGCTTGTGCCTGAAAACAATTGCATTAATGTACTGTGCTGGTCATACTTATTTCGTAATTTTAAAGAATAATTCCATCACTAAAAACTAACTGGGATAGTCAATTGAATCTGCTTTATATGTGAATTCATTCTATTTTCAATCTAAACTGAATTTTATCACAATGAAGGTCTGGGTAGATGGTTTCTAAATGTATATCTGTTTTGGTTTTTCAATATCAGTTGGTTTCATTTTAGAACAGAGGATACTTTGATGTATTAGATAGTTTGTCCACTAGAGAGTACTATTTGTCCAGCGATGCAAATTGGCTCAAGATAAGCTCTTTCTACGTTTCATCTGTTTCCAAACAGGGTGATATGTCAACTGCTCACAACTATCCATGAGAACATCCACTGCCTTTATAAACTCTCCGATGCTGTATCTATGTTGGACATGCTGCTGTCACTGGCAAATGCATGCACCATCTCAGAATATGGTAATATGAAGCAGTTCTGATCCCTGTCACATCGTCTTACTAAATCTCTTAACATATGACTAGTGATTGGAATCTCCCCGTCCCATTGTTTTCTGCAATTAATTGTAACCGTATTTCTCTTTGCAAAAGTTTAATATATTTTTAATGATGTATCAGAAGATGGCTGCGAACATCGACTAGTTTCCTTTTCATTTCATGTACTCGATTGTGTTGACAAACACGTTCACTCTTTCACTGAACTACATTTACTTTTAACGAGAGAGGGAGCAAATTATGGTTTTAATTCAAGAGTTGAACCACAATAGAGCACATGAGAGATGCCTGAAAGTCTGTCCTCACTAAAGAAATTAAAAGACGACGGAGAAACTGTACAGACTGGCTCTACTCATTAATGATAGTAAATAATAAAACCCCACTGAATGAGGCTGTATTTTAGAAAGGTAATCACTACCCCATGGGTTAACATTTCTCAGCTATTGTGGCAAGATATACCCAGACCACCTCCAAATGTGATCTAATTGGTCAGACCTTAGTGTATCCTTAAATGCATCTAGGGTATGTAAAGACTTTGAAATAAATGCTGTGATATAATGACTCAGGAATAATTCATTTGGAAGTGGAAATAGGGCTCTTTAGTAAGTAAGAAATGTTTCAGGGAGTGTAGCTGGCTCATAAGGGAGTACCCAGCCAATGTCACTCATGAGCCAGAAAATGCTCTCCTGAGCTGGCAGTTCTGCCGGCGTCTTTCTATTTTGTATGGGTCATGGGAAACATCAGCCACATGGGTGAGGGGTGCTGTCCCTCAGCTGTCTAAATGCATCTCACCAAAGACATGTCTGATTGCCGCCCCCACCTTCCTAGTCTGTTTGCGCTTGGTTTACCCTCCTTATATAAGTATGTAACCGTCACCACCGCATACAACTGTTTAGAAATCAGAATCTCCTTTATTTCACACATCCACTCATTATCAACAAACAACCTAGATAGGAATATAATTTGTTCAACTAAACAGTAACTATTTAGAAATATGGTCCACAATAATGTGAATCACTGAGTCGTGTTGGCCAGACAAGGTGAACCAAGCATTTTCTACATTTACTAAAAGTTGTCATTTCAAAAGATTAGTCTTCCTGTCACTGCATACTAAAGATAAACTTAATAACAATTTCTACTGGCAGTGGTAGGCTGAGCATTTGGCAGTCCCTCTATCTGACCAATGCCAATTACACATTAACACTAGTTTGAGAATGTAGTCATGTGACCCAGACCGGCTCTGAGTGGGGTCACAGTGAATGGGTCTTGGTGTGTCCTTACATATGACATCAAATCATACAGATCAGAAGAATACCAATGTTAAAGTTAGCATTGTTGTGGCACCTCTGCAAGTGACTGTTAGCATTTCCTTTTTCCTGGAAAAAACATTCTAATCACAGACTATATTCATTAATATGTTATCGGTGATACTTCAGCCTTTGAAGAGCAGCCCTTAATTAATCTGATGGTTTTTTTTCTGTCTGCCAGTACGTCCAGAGTTCACAGACACACTTGCCATCAAGCAAGGTCGTCACCCAATTCTGGAGCAAATGGCTGGAAACCAGTTAGTATCAAACAATACTTACATCTCAGAGGGCAGCAACTTTGTCATCATCACAGGGCCCAACATGAGCGGGAAATCAACATATCTCAAACAGGTGGCACTGTGTCAGATCATGGCTCAGATAGGTCAGCTTCAAACTGTCAGTGGTGTGTTGATTTATCAAGTATGCTTTGCGCTGACGTGCAGCAGCTTGACTTGGGTTTAGAGTAACTCACTGCTTTCATTCCAGGTTCTTTCGTCCCTGCTGAGTATGCCTCGTTCCGTGTTGCTGATCAGATTTTTACCAGAATAGGTGTTGATGATGATTTGGAAAGCAACTCTTCCTCTTTTATGTTAGAGATGAAGGAGGTACGTTTCCGAAGCCCCTGGTGTACATGACTGAAGATTTACTTTAATCAAAGCTTGTTATTATCACCGTGTTCCCTCCCCAAAGATCTCCTACATCATCCACAGTGTAAGCGACAGGTCTCTCATTATCATAGATGAGTTGGGACGTGGGACAAGTGCAGAAGAGGGTATTGGTATCTGTCACTCAGTGTGTGAATTCTTCCTCAGTCTCAAGGTACTATAAAACAAAACTGCCCCCCCCCCCCCCCCCCGCTTTGTTATATAGTGAAACCAAATCACTTACATTAGTAAATGTCAAGACAGACAAGCGTCTGCTATCCACTCTCAACAGTGTGTATTGTGTGTATTCCATAGGCATTCACCCTGTTTGTCACACACTTTCTGGAGCTGTGCCAACTAGAATCTCTGTATCCCAATGTAGAGAACCATCACATGGAGGTTCAGTACACTCGCAGTGCTGATGCCAGTGGCCAGAGTGTGGTGTACACACACTCGCTGAGTAGGGGATGCTCAAAAGAAAGAGGATATGGTACAGCAGAGTGCCTGTATGTGAAATTTAAGAATGTCCCTTAAAGGAAAATGATTACTATAACCTGGATTGCTGTCCTAGGCCTGAAAGCAGCAGAAATGACTACACTTCCTTCAGGGATTATCCAGGAAGCAAAGACAATTGCTTCAAAAGTCAGCAAGCAGCTTTCGGTAAGGATTATTAGGAGCTTCTTTGACCTCTTTTTGGGGTTATTCTATTACTAAAAATATTATCAGAATGAAAAATGTAAAATACACTTTAGATGAGAGCTGTTACATCATCTCAAACATTGTTTGCAAAAGTAAATATGCCCAATAAATAGAAGAATTTCCTGCCAAGGAAAACTGCCCTAGCACTTGATGAAAAATGTCACAAATAACATTTTTTTTTTTTATAGACAGTTTTGGTTGATAAATAGATGTGTTCTGTAATTGTTCTCCAGGCCAAGTATCACAGTGATCCAGAAACACAGAGACAGAGAGCTGTATACCACTTGGCCACACACCTTGTACAGACTGCCAGAAACTCCAGACTGGACCCAGAAAGCCTATGCATGTATCTAAAGTCCCTGAGGAAGCAGTTCGAGGCAGAGCTGCAGGCTGCAGGGCTGCCAGCATCTGTAGAGACAGAGGAGGAATGACTGAGTCAGCTTTATATTATAGGGAGTGGCAATGAATTGCTTTAGAAAGTGAAAGAAGTAGAAACACTGGGCAAATTTTATGCTTTGAAAAAGCATTTCTTTCTATGACACCCCACATGCCAGAACCCTCACTCATTTAAATATTATGTGAAATAAAATAAAACGTCACAAAAAAGGTGGATATCACCTAAAAGGTGGATGTCAGATGATGAGCTGATACATGACGTTTTTTTATTTCTTTTAATTTTATATATATATATATATATATATATATATATATATATATATATATATATATATATATATAGTGCCCCACCCCCAGAGCACCCAGATGGGACCCTGGAAAACAAACGAGTGCCTCACATGGGGCCTGATCAGTCTACCATAACAGCTGCGTCATCCCACGATTGAAACAGTCTTACTAACCGCCCATTGTACAGGGGTTGAAGAGGCGAGTGGTGAGCGTCATGTCGCACAAAAACACAAACGGAACAGACATGAGGTCCACAGGCACCAAAGACCATGGCAAACGGTGAATGGGGCCTGGAAACCGAGAGCAGAGGAGCACGAAAGGACCCGAGGGTGGAGAAGCAGATCTCTCGTGCAAAAATTCCCCTGGGACCCGTAGCAGCTGACCGACAAACAGCTTGGCGGGTGACATGTTTAGGTCATTCTTAGGGGCTAAACCCAGCCCCAGCATAACCCACGGTAAACAGCCTACCCAGTTGCCGAACAAGTGGAATCATTTGCAGAAACCGTTGTGGACCTCTGTCAGGAGTGATGTCGGACGGGTGCTGAAACAGGCGACCCGGACCGAAAGAAACACCCAGGACACATCCGAGATCGTCATTGAGGACAGCAGAGCAACCTCCAGCCACCTGGTGGTTCAATCCACAGAGGTGAACAGGTGCATAAAACCCTACGAAGGAGGCAGAGGGCCCACCAGGTTGACATGAACATGGTTGAAGCGCCTAGCTGGAATCGGAAATGGTACAGGCTGACCTAATGTGCAAGTGAATCTTAGCATGCTGGCAAGCCACTCATGCGGCCGCACACTCCTTGACATCTTTTAAGAATGCCAGGCCAGACAAACTACTAACTCACCAACTTCACTGATGCCTGGACTCCAAGGTATGAGAGGGAGTGCACTGAGTTGAAAACCGAAAAACGTCAAGCCACCGGTACCATTGAGGAGGGCAGGGCTACCTTCCTGCACAACCACATCCTCCAGCTTGAGGCCAGTGTGCATCAATGTCAATGCGAGAAAATCCGGGTCAACAGGGTGGTTGGAGGCCATAGCCAGAAAGTCCATCCCGACATGCATGGGGCACATGACCACACAGGACAGGAAATCTGAGGGTTGGACTTCCCAGCCACATGGCGAATGTCGTAAACTCTGAAATGGCTGCCCCAACGGCAATGTCAGAGCAATGGTCGTCAATGTAATGGAAGCCGCGAGTGAGGGATGAGTGAGAAGAGCTGCGTTAGCCACGGTGCGCTTAGCCCCATCAAAAGCCTGAACCCGTCCCAGAGTCCAGTCGACTGAGTCACTCGCCTGTCTGGACTGCAAAACCGTGGCTGGGTGATGAAAATCCACCACTGCCTGCTCCTTCGAAGACAATGCGACTTCGCCTGGCGGCGAAATGCGATGGCCCAAGAAGTCAATCACCAGCACTTAGGCGGGTTGATTATGAGATCATGTTCGTCCAGACGACAGAAAATCTGTGTCAGGTCCTCCAGGTGCTCCCCGACATACTGGGCTGGCCACCAGTATGTCATTGAGATAGACAAACACAAAAGCAAGGTCATGCAGCACAGGGTCCATGAGCCTCTGAAAGGTCTTAGCAGGTCCTTTCAAACTGAAAGGCATGCGCAGGAACTTGAAAACCCCAAATGGGGTGATCACCACGGTCTTGGGCACATCTTTCGCGCACGCACCTGGTGTTAACCGCACATCAGGTCCACCTTGGAGAAGATGGTGGCACCCGACAGCCGTACGGAGAACTCCTGAATGTGGGGGATGGGGTAGCATCTGTTTGCGGGGACATTGTTCAACTGGCAAAAGTAGCAGCAAGGGCGCCACGACCCTTTGGCCTTGGGCACTATGTGGAGCAGGGGGGCCCACGGGCTTTTGGACTGCCTCATGATCCCCAGAGCTGGTGGCTAACTCCTCTTCACCTATGGCCAGCTCACTGGCGTCCAGCTGCTGCACCGGTGCGAAAACAGGGGTTTCCCATCGTGGTCCTGCAATTTAAGTGCTCCAAACTGTGTTTAGTAGATGCAGTTGAAAAGGCGGGTGTGGTGAGCAACAGAAATTCTGCTAGCACACCTTTGTACACATCCCCCAATGCCAAAAAGTTAGTATGCGCTAGCAGCCCAGCTCCCCTGTCACGCATGGAAAAGCGGCGAAAGACACAGCATCAGTTAAACAGTGGTTTGTCACGTCCACGAGCAAACCATTCACGTGCAGGACGTCTGCTGCGATGATTGGGATCGTGATGGAGGCGATCACAAAATCCTACTCAAAATGGCGGCTGGGAATAAAAAACGGTCACCGACCTTGAGTTAGAATGTCACAATGCACGAACCGTTAGCTGCGCTCAGTAACGGGCCGCTGCCTCTGGCCTGTATGTTCATTCACGTCAGGGGGAGCAGGCTCTTCTGCGAGCCACAGTCCACTAAAAAAAACTAGTGTGCGTTCGTTGCCTAACCCCCCCCCCGTTCCCCATCTCACACGGATAGGTGTCGTTGATTAATAACCCTCTCAGGCTCAAATTAAGTTGTAGTTGCAGGAAAAATCTGATATTTGGCTGTCGCAAATCTACAACATCTGCCTGGAGAAGGTTAAACGGGGTTTGCGACATCCTCAAGCAGACCATTGGTGCATAGAAAGTCTACATCAATGATGGGGACCGTGATGATGAAGTCCCATTGAAAATTGCGGCTGCCAAAACCAACGAACACCAACCATGAGACTAAGGTTGCAATAGAGGACCAGTTAGCAGCGCTCAGTAGTGGGCCAGAGTCCACCAGAAACTGTATTCTGTGCCTCAAGTCTCAGATGAACAGCAGCTGGGTGTGTCCGCCAGCGTCCACAGCTATAACTCGAGCAGTGGCCTTGGATCTCCTCAGCGCCTTGAAGGAACATGGCAGGACGAAGCGTTGTGCCTTGCTGCCGAACCGCTGGTGGAAAAAACAGCAAACGGTCCCGCGTTGTTTCCGAACAGTCACTCCGTCCACCATGGCTAAATCCACGTCCCCTGGCACCATCTGTGGGGGGCTCCAAGGTCACGCTCTAAACGGCTAACCGCCTGGCAGCATACAGGACGCAGTCGGCCTCCTCGTCCAGACCCTGGCAGTCACCCGCCGCCAGACACCGGGAGTTAGCCAAGCACCAACAACCACTGACTGTAAATTTCCTTGGCGATAATATCCCCAGTTTAAACCATGCCCCTAGCCCCGAGTCCCAGGGTGAGAGGCCACGCCCCTTAGTGTGCATACACATATATAAATATATATATGTGTGTGTGTGTGTATATATATATATATGTGTGTGTGTGTGTGTGTGTATACATATATGTATATGTATACACATATATATGTATATACACACACACACACACACAAACACACACATATATATATGAAAACTATTATATTGTCTATATACATATATATATATATATACACACACTTCTTCTTCTTCTTCTTCTTCTTTCGGCTTTTCCCGTTAGGGGTCGCCACAGCGAGTCAACTTTCTCCATCTAACCCTATTCTCTGTATCTTCCTCTCTCACACCAGCTACTTTCATATCCTCTCTCACTACGTCCATAAATCTTCTCTTTGGTCTTCCTCGAGACCTCTTGCCTGGCAGCTCCAATTCCAGCATCCGTCTACCAATATATTCACTATCTCTTCTCTGTACATGACCGAACCATCTCAGTCTGGCTTCTCTGACCTTCTCTCCAAAACATCGAACATGTGCCGTCCCTCTGATAGATTCATTCCTGATCCTATCCATCCTGGTCACTCCCAAAGAGAACCTCAACATCTTCATCTCTGCAACCTCTAGTTCTGCCTGCTGTCTTTTGGTCATTGTAACAGTTTCTAGTCCATACATCATCGCTGGTCTCACCACTGTCTTGTACACCTTTCCTTTTATTCTGGCCGATAGTCTTCTATCACATAGTACCCCTGACACTTTTCTCCACCCATTCCAACCTGCTTGGACCCGTCTCTTCACCTCTTTTCCGCACTCTCCGTTGCTCTGGACTGTTGACCCTAAGTACCTGAAATCCTCCAGCTTCTTGATCTCCATTCCCTGTAGCCTCACCGCTCCACCCGAGTTCCTCTCATTCACACACATATATTCTGTCTTGCTGCGACTAACTTTCATTCCTCTCCTTTCCAGAGCATACCTCCACCTCTCTAGATTTTCCTCTACCTGTTGTCTGCTCTCACTACAGATCACAATGTCATCCGCAAACATCATGGTCCATGGGGATTCCTGTCTAACCTCATCTGTCAGCCTATCCATCACCATTGCAAACAAGAAGGGGCTCAGTGCTGATCCCTGATGGAGTCCCACCTCCACCTTGAACTTCTCTGTTACCCCTACAGCACACCGTACCAGTGTCTCACAGCTAGCATACATGTCCTGCACCAGTCCAACATACTTCTCTGCCACTCCAGACTTCCTCATACAATACCAGAGCTCCTCTCTTGGCACCCTGTCATATGCTTTTTCTAGGTCTACAAAAACGCAGTGCAACTCCCTCTGGCCTTCTCTGTACTTTTCTATTAGCATTCTCAACGCAAATACTGCATCTGTAGTACTCTTCCTAGGCATGAAGCCATACTGCTGTTCACAAATGCTGACTTCTGCTCTCAGTCTAGTTTCCACTACTCTTTCCCATAACTTCATTGTATGGCTCATCAACTTTATCCCTCTGTAGTTGCCACAATTCTGCACATCCCCTTTATTCTTAAAAATAGGCACCATCACACTTTGTCTCCATTCTTCAGGCATCTTCTCACTCTCTAAGATCCTGTTGAATAATCTAGTCAGAAAATCTACCGCTGCCTCTCCTAGACACTTCCACACCTCCACAGGTATATCATCAGGACCAACTGCTTTTCCACTCTTCATCCTCTTCAATGCCTTCCTCACTTCACTTTTACTAATTTTTGCTACTTTGTGGTCTACAATAGTCACCTCTTCTACCCTTGCCTCTCTTTCATTTTCCACATTCATCAGTTCTTCAAAGTACTCTTTCCATCTTCCCATCACTCTTCTAGCATCTGTCAATACATTTCCCTCTCTGTCCTTTATCACCCGGACCTGTTGTACATCCTTTGCATCTTTATCTCTCTGTTTCGCCAACCTGTATAGATCATTCTCACCCTCCTTACTATCCAACCGAGCATACAAGTCATCATAAGCCCTTTGTTTTGCCTTTGCTACCTCTATCTTTACCTTTCGCCGCACCTCCCTGAACTCCTGTCTGTTCTCTTCAGTCCTCTCAGTATCCCACTTCTTCTTCGCTAACCGCTTTCTCTGTATACACTCCTGCACTTCCTCATTCCACCACCAAGTCTCCTTATCTACTTTCCTTCCAGATGACACACCAAGTACTCTTTTACCTGTCTCCCTGATAACACTAGCTGTAGTTGTCCAATCATCTGGAAGCTCACCCTGACCACCCAGACCCTTTCTCAACTCCTCCCTGAAAACCATGCAACACTCCTCCCTTTTCAGCTTCCACCATTTTGTCCTCTGCTCTGCCTTTGTCCTCTTCATCTTCCTTGTCACCAGAGTCATCCTACAAACCACCATCCTATGCTGTCTGGCTACACTCTCACCTACAACTACTTTGCAGTCACTAATCTCTTTCAGGTTACCTCGTCTATACAAGATGTAGTCTACCTGCGTGCTCCTACCTCCGCTCTTATAAGTTACCCTATGTTCCTGTTTTTTCTGGAAAAAGGTGTTCACTACAGCCATTTCCATCCTTTTTGCAAAATCTACCACCATCTGTCCCTCTGCATTCCTATCCTGGATACCAAATCTGCCCATCACTTCTTCATCCCCTCTATTGCCTTCACCGACATGTCCATTGAAGTCTGCACCAATGACCACTCTCTCATTTCTGGGAATATTCTGCATCACTTCATCTAACTCATTCCAGAACTTCTCCTTCTCTTCAGATTCACATCCCACCTGCGGGGCATAGCCACTAACAACATTGAGCATCACACCTTCGATTTCCAGTTTCAGACTCATAAGTCTATCTGACATTCTTTTCACCTCTAGGACGTTCCTAACAAACTCCTCCTTCAAGATAACTCCTACTCCATTTCTCTTCTTGTCAGTACCATAATAGTACAACTTAAAGCCTGCTCCTAAGCTTCTAGCCTTACTACCTTTCCACCTGGTCTCCTGGACACACAGTATATCCACCTTCCTTCTCTGCATCATGTCGACCAGCTCTCTACCTTTTCCTGTCATAGTCCCAACATTCAAAGTCCCTACTCTCAGTCCCAGACTCTTTCCCTTCCTCCTCTCTCTCTGCTTCCGAACACGCACTCCACCTCTTCTTCTTGTTCTTGTTCTTCGACCCACAGTAGCCCAATTTCCATTAGTACCCTGTAGGTCATCAGTACCAATGGCGGTCGTTGTTAACCCGGTCCGCGACCGATCCGGTATGGTATAGTTTTGGTTGTCTCGCATATTTGGTTTTGGCAAAAGTTTTACGCCGGATGCCCTTCCTGACGCAACCCTCTGCATTTATCCGGGCTTGGGACCGGCACAGGGAGACACTGCTCCGTGCCCCCCCAAGGCAGGCTTGGAGAGGCACGGGCCAGTGCCGTCCTGAGGCTGCATTATATATATATACACACACACATATATATATATATATATATATATATATATATATACATATATATATATATATTTAGAGAGAGAGAGAGAGAGAGAGAGAGAGAGAATATAATCCATATGTCAATTCAGCTGATCAAATTGTAAGAAAATATAAAATACATTCCTAATAACTGTTTTTAATCTATCATGCAGGACTGCCATTTTAATTCACATACTCCTCCCCCGGGTTCCACATGTGAATATTTGCTTACACAAACATGACAGTACTTTGATGACGGAAATCATTACACAATATCGATTTGGGGGGGTTTGACACTCATTTGGAGTCTTGCGTGCTTTGTGCGGTACGGCAGCCCAGGAGGACATCGGTGAAGCGATTTGACGCCTTCCTTTCTTTGCGTTTGTTGAATTACGATTTAATTACCAGAGAAATTCCAGCAGGGCGGAGCGGAATATTCAACGACTCTGTCTCACTATAGGCACCGCATGGGCTGCTCGGAAATCAAAAACAAGCGTTCCTCAACAGTCCGACTGTGACGCGCCCCCACGAACCAGAAAACAGCAGATAGCCTGACAGAAAGCGCAGCAAAGCAAGGCTGGAGCTGACCTGGGAGATTGTTAGGGTTCTCGGACCAACGCAGAACATCATAACTTCAATACTCCAAGGAGACAAGAAATTAAAGCTTTAAGTAAGTTTGAAGCAACTGATGGTCGTATTTCTGTACAAACAGCCACGCATTTCGGTGTTAACGCAGCTAAGCTCTTTACCCAGGCCTTGGCCCGGCCCTTCGGACTGAAAAGGAAGAATGGTGCCGCAGACCGGGTCAGAGATTTCAGGAGATACGGGGGCTGGGTCGCCCTCACGGATATTCTCACCACCAGACATCTTATGCATTGAAACTTTGTGTCAATGTGAACATGCTAATCGAAACATAATTTTCTAAATTTTAGTGCCAAATACCTCGTCGGTAACGGTACTATTAATTGGATTGGCTGGCTAACGTTAGTGCGTGGCTCAGGTTAGTTGGATAACGTTTATTATTACGACTTCATAGAGCTTTGGTTTTGTTGAAGAGTTCGGGAGTGACGAGTCATTTTCAGGCGAGGGTTGAACTATCCCATCAACTGTTTTTAGGATTGTGAGTAGGCTTCCTGTCGACACCAGCCCCTTCCCTTTACATTTCACACTTCAGCTAGAGCGTGCCATTCAGTGGCTATCGGGCTAACCCCATGTTAGCATAATAGATTAGGTCCATGCTGTTTTCTTAAGTGTTTAAAGTGTCGTAGTGTGTAAGAACTGTTGTCTTTATTTGTCTTGGTTCACTTGTCTGCACAAAAGCTGGCTATTATACATGACCTAGCATGCTGGAACATTAGGTACTCAGTTATGTGCTCTGGCCGGTGACTTGCTCAACATCACTTATCGGGAGCGTTTTAACCGTGTAAAGTCTTGAGCGATGACGGTTGATACGTCTTTAGATAACGTTAGTTAGCTGGCACGCAGTGGTCGCAATACTCGAAGATAAATATGTGCAGTCGGGAAAACAGATTCGACTCACTTTGACAATTGCCGTCCAGTTATCACAACCTGATAGAGACTGATTATTTTCAGGGCTTATATATTAACTAGAGGCGTCGCTCAGTTGTCCTACTTGTAAATCTGTTTCAACCGACTGCAAATGCGTAGTCTAAATTAGTCTTATAGTATGTCCGAATTTGGAAGAGAAACTGCTCTGATATAATAAGTTTTATTTCTGGGCCACGGATCATGGTGTGTCAATTGCTACTTGCTTTAAGTTTGCATAGCGCCAAGTCTTCCTGCATTACCTGTTTTTCAAGAACGGTCTACGCTGCTTTTTTTTGATCTGAAAATAACGAGGAGTTCCTCTGCGCTCATGCTTGCCATATCGGGCGGCCTGGCAGGCCAGCAGTTGGATTCCGGGGAGCCAACAACCCGAGAGGGCTTTGTCCCACAGGCTCATTTTGATGCTTGGTCATGGCTCGGGCACAAGAAGCCCCCACGCACCTTCCCTCTGTGGTGTGGGACTGGAAGTAAGGAAGCAGGCCTCATACAAACTCACACAGGTTACTCCGCCCATACATAATAAGTTAAGGAGCTAAGTAACAGTAGAGTTCTTCACTGCCAAAAATTTTAATGTCGCCGGGCAATTTCCTGGAATGTACAATAGATGGTGTGTGGGTGGGTGGGTGGGGGGAGTCTTGCCATTGAGAGTTAGCAGTTGGTACCAAAATGAAATTTTGTACTACCTATGGATGTAGTGAAAGAGGATATGAAGGTAGTTGGTGTGAGAGAGGGGGATACAGAGAATAGGGTTAGATGGAGAAAGATGACTTGCTGTGGCGACCCCTGAAGGGAAAAGCCGAAAGAAGAAGACCAAAATGAAATTTTGTAGCCCAGTTTAGCCATCGCATGTTGTGTATATAGTAGTGTGTATGTAGTGTGGAATGACATGGTTATGTCTTTGCTGGTGAGAGACTTCATGTTCCCATTCAAGACATTCCTATGCTTGCACAAGGCTGATTTTCTTTGCTGCTGTCTGTTATTAATAACACATTTTCCTAATGAGGTCAGAGATTACACTTCAATTGCCATGAAAAGAGAATGAGCACAATTTGTTCAGAGTTGGAATATTCTCATGCATTTACAAGGCGTGAGACCGGACTGCATGTTTTTTTTTTTCTTCCCCAGACAAATATAAAGCATCTCTGAGTATTTTGGAGTGAGAAGGAACTGATATGTGTTCCAACAGACGAAGTCTATGTTGTCTGCTCTTCTATATCTTCAAAACTAATACATGACACAGTAGTGGCTTTGTTCCTGTTTAAAGCTATCACATCTTTATGACTGAGGGAGGAAAGAATCTTCCATCAAAAAAAAGCATATGGTCACATATTAGACATAACTATTTTGTGTTGATACGGAAGACAAACAGAATCAAGATTATGCTACAAGCCTAAGCCTGTCAGTCCTCAGGAAGCCCTACAGTGGAAAGTTATTCTTAAATGTATTACCATGTGTAATCTTCTTAATCCAAATCACTAAAGAGGCCTGGTCTACGATGCTGACTCCTACACTGTATAGCCGCCATAGTGTGTGTGTAAGCTGGGATCGCACAGAACTGTAGATCACTCACAGTTTGCGCCCCGGTTATTTTGTTCACAACATATCTGTAATCATCAGTCCTTGCTCAACCTGGGTGTTTGAATATAAATGAGCACATTTTCAGTAATGGTGGGGGGATGGGGGCTGGAAAAAAGCTGAAGGATAGTTCTTTAAATAAAGGGACCAAGTTATGTTATAGATCATAAAGATGTGCACATTGTTATATTTATGGACAAGTGCACTCTATGAATAGTGTACCGTACATTAGTACTAAATAATTGATAGCTAATCCCTGAAAAAGACCTCAGCATTTCCACAGACGGTTATATTTGTCCCTCTTGCATATCCCCCTGTTATTTATATAACCCAGTAACAAATATGTTTAATGTGGAAGTATTTTTTCACCCTTGCTAATCCATCCTGATATGAGTGAAGAAAACCAATATGTGTTCCCTCTGAGGGCTCCGGAAGCCATGTGGCAAATTTAGAGCGCTTGTCACCTTCTGTTTAACTCAGCTGTGTGTCTGATATTGACCTGTGTTGTTTTCTTTCAAGCCAATGTGAATGAACTTAAAATACAATATTACTTGAGTACCCTGGCTAATATGAATTGAAGCAAATTACTATGAATGGTTATGTTTAGAGCTTTCACCCATTTAACTTTAGCACATAAATTATGGTTCTATCATAACATGCAAGATAGATGAAGTCTGCCTTAACCGTTTTTCTGAACTGATTTTCTGTTTTTCCTGCAGAATGGCATTAGATATCTACGATTCACAGTACCTGCTCATCTTGGCCCCTACACTGGTCATCGCCCTCATGTTCCTCTTTTTCTGGCTCTTCATGAAGGAAACCTCCTATGATGAGGTGCTTGCTAGGCAGAAACGTGACCTCAAGGTGTCACTTTCGAAGCCAGACACTCGTAAGAAAAATGAAAAGAAGAAGAGTAAGAAGAAGGAAAGTGCCAATGTTGGAGGTGGTGGAGGTGGAGGAGAGTTTGAAGAGGATCTGCATGACTTTGATGCGGCAGATGGTACCCACAGTTCCACTCTGGAGACTGGGGAGGAACCTGCAGCGGTGGCTACACCAGCTCCTGCTCAACCGAAACCTACATCCTATGTTGCGGTTCCAGAGGCAACAGAGGCTCCTCCTGGTCTGAGGGAGAGAAAGAAAAAGGAGAAAAAGGCTGCAAAGATGGCTGCTGCAGCTGCTACTGCCCTGGCCTCCCCTGAGGAGCCAGAAGTGAATGGTTCCAAGCCAGTCAGCCGAAAGACGGAGCCACAGCTAACTGTGAGCAAACAGTCCAGTCCACCCCCGTCTCCACCCCAGCTGGATGTCCAGGTTCAAGTCCAAGTCGCTCAGGCTCCTGTTCAAGCTCAGACACCTCCCCAGGCCTCTGGAAAGAAAAAGGAGAAGAAGAAACAAAAATCAGAGGGAGGTTGGTTGTCAAGAGTTCTGTTTTAACATAGTCGTGTTTTGATTAGTTAGTGATGAATTTCTCAACAAGCCCTTCACTCAAGTTAATGCCATTATGTAGTGGGGTTACAGTGTGCCAGGCAAATGTAAGGCCGGGAGATTTAGTGTGAAAGTAAATATTTTCTATCACGTAGACTTGAATGGATTTATACTTTCCATCCATCTCTTACTTTCTCCTTTTCAATAGATGGCCAGCAGCCAGAGGTTAAAGCAGAGCCAGCTCCAGCATCAGTCAAGAAGGAATCTACTTTGGCTGAAACGAGACTTCTAGACAGTGTTGCTCCAAATGCTCCAAGTGGCAAGAAAAAGAACTCTGCCAAGAAGCAGAAGACCGAGACTGGTAATGATGACAAATCATGCCAAGTGTTCAGATTCAAGCCTGAACTTAGTACCTTGTAATCAGCCAATTCCTATCCTATACAGCAGATGAGCCCCTTATTGTGCCTGACTCAGCAGCCTCTGTGAACCATCAGGCAGCCCACAATGATGTACCATCCAAAGGGGGTGCCAAGAAACAAAAGAATGAGACAGACAAAGGTGAGAGAAAATAGTATCATGAACATATCTATTTTTTCAATTGATATGTTTTTTTCAATGTTGTATCTACTATTCAACTGTTGAACTTTGACTGTATCCTTAATCATGTGTTAACAGAGAACACTGAGCTTAAACTCAAGGAGCTGCTCTCTGGGCTGTCTAGTCTTGCTCTATCAGAGGCAGAGGCTGTTAGTGTAATTTCTCTTCTCAAGAGCCCAAGCGCCGTGGAAGCCTGGCACAAAGTGAGGGACAATTAAGTTGTTTGTTTTTTGAGTAGTGTAATTTTACACGATTAGCTAAAACCATTTCTTCCTGATTACCAGTCTGCTACCAGACCTGACCCTGCTACACAGGAACGTGAAAGACTACTAACAACTCTTCAGGAGGAGGCATCCATTGCCAAAGACAAAGTGAAGCAACTCAGCCAGGTTGAAATTTCAGTGTTGTCCTGGAAATACAACATGGCTGATGTTTTTACCTGGATAAGACTCCCTACGGTGGGCTTCATATTACCCCTTCTCATTGTGCCTTAGGAGCTTCAAGTTGAGAAGCAAAAGACTGTCAGAGCAGAAACCATGATAAGAGAACAACGTGCAGCAATGGAGAAAGAGCTTGGGGGTATGCAGGCCAAAGCCCAGAACAGCCATCAGGAGCTACAGATCCAGGTGAGGGCATTTTGTATTCCCAGATTTATCATGGAAATTGATCCATTTCTTCTCATTTTATTTGAAAACTATCATTAAATGCAGTTCAATTTAATGAAAATGTTAAATGATTTCCTTCCTAATGGCAAATATCACCACTCTATTCAATTGTGTAATTTAACTAGTCACTTAATTTTCAATATGTAGTTTCAGCAGGTGAGAGAGCAGCTGGAGACCCAGATCACTCGACTTCAGCAGGAGAATGGCATTCTTAGGGATGCAGTCAGCACTGCCACCAACCAGATGGAGAGCAAGTCAGTGCAGCATGGCAACACTTTGCATCTAACATAATTTTCTTTAGGATTCCTGGCTTATCATATTCTTAATTCATCTCATCCCACTGACATAATTCCACACCATGAGCCTATTTTTTTTATACTGGTGTTGATTATATTATGCTCATGTTTTCTCATGTTGTTGGTTTAATCAACAACTTCCCTCAATTTAGCAGCCCTTCTTTGCTCTTGATTTCATGTTTTATTTGACAGGAATTCAGCAGAGATCAACAAGTTGCGTTCCGAGTATGCCAGTCTGATGAAAGAGCTGGCAGACAACAATAGCAAGCTGCAACAGGAGGAGCACCAGAGAAAGTCACTGGAGGTCAGCTACAAGCAGAATGTGTCCCAGCTAGAGGTACGCTAATCCAGATCCACATTGCTTTTATTAAAATCCCCAGGGAAGACAAGCCCTATGTGAGCTGGGCAAAACCCAGGTCATGCACACAACTTAAGTTTGTTGAGTAGGTGGAAGTCAAAAGGAGGTGGAAGTCAAAATCCTGGGGAGGGGTGTGGGAAATAGACTTGATGTTGGAAAGATGGTCTTAGCCTTGTGCTGCTAATGATCTGTCACCATCGTCAAAGATTGAAAGTTAATCTCAACAATTAGACTCTGATCCCCACCAATGTTTTAAAAAAAACAAACAAACATAGAGTTTGTCTTTATTGGGGATTCCAGATGACTATGACACTTGTGCAATTGTGCAATTCCACCACAGAGGACCTTTAGAAAGGATTATCTTTGTAATTTTGCAGATATTGACCTTTGGAACGGACCTGAACCCCAAGTTTAAATAAGAAAGTTGTCACTCAACAGTGAAGGCCTTTTAGGTTTTGTTTTTTGTTTGTTTATTTGTATTTAAAGCCTCACGTTCAAAGAGGCTTTTAGAAACTCAGATGTTTGTTAATCATTACAAATAGCTAGTAACACAAAATGTATGTAGACCCTTTGCATAAAGTATGATAAACAGATGTTCTATGTATTTGTTCATTTCTAGGCCCAACTGCAAGATGCAAAGAGACGTTGGGAGGAATTGCAAAATTACCTCCACAGTGTCAATGCAGAAAGAGAGAATCTTCAGGCCTCAAAGCAAGGTGATAAAACGGGTTGTACTTTAAAATGACACCTTTTCTGATAAGATTAGACAGCAAGAGTAAAATTCTGATCTCTGGATGAAGAATTTGTGATTGATACTTGGATACTTGACAATCTTGTTTGTCTACAGTCTTTGGCTTTAATTTACTCAAGTGCCTTTGATAAAAGGTAAAGTCCTTGATAGGATTTATTTTTCTACAGGATTCTGGATCAGAGTGCATTCGTCTTTGTTCATTCACTTGTAAATGCTGACACAGACCACAACTGTTCAGTCTTTTATGCAAGATTCAAAACTCTTCCAGTGCAAAGCCATACACTGTAAATTGTAAAAAATACATAGAAGAAAATTTTGTTAAATCGCAGGATATAACCACTACATTTTTATGTGTTGGTGAGTTTACTTCACAAAAGTAAATCTTTGCAAACTAGGTTATTATTAAAAAAAAACCCAATAATGACCCTTTTTACAATACTATAATCTCCTCCTTCCATCATAATCTTTATGAAAATTACTTTTAAATATATTGTTTCTTTTCTCCTTTAGATCACTTAAAATCAACACAGTCTGTTGTTTAAAAAATGATTTTTCTATGTGTTGATGCAGAACTCCATGGTCAGTTGCTGGCAATGGAGACTGAGGTGAACAGCAAGAATAAGGAGGTCCAGACCCTGGCCAACAGCCTGACTGAAGCCATGGTTTCAAAGGAACGTCTGGAGCAAAAAGTAATTGAGCTGCTGGAAGTTTCCCAGCACAGTGTACCTGATGACTCGCTCCAGGCCCATGTTCAGGTGAAGCCCAAAAGCTTTGTCATACATAAGCTTAAATGAACCTTGTCAATTGAAAGCAACATTGAGCTTGGTTTGATGAGGCTACACTCAATTGCTTTGAATTAATAAGAGAAGAATTTAGAGCACAGTTTATCTCAAATTCTTCTAGGAAACTGCATCACAGATCTCTGTCATTGTGATAGTATATTTGGATGCAGAATGCCTTGCTCTGACAAATAATAGAGTGCGTTCATTCATGTTTTTTTTTCCATCAGAAACTTGTGAATGAAAACAAAGATCTACAAGCTCAAAGTGAAACTCTGCAAGTCCAGAATGAGAACCTGCAGGCCAAGGTCTCTTCACAGGTAATGTTAACATCACTAACATCATCATTATCATTTAGTGACTGCCCAGTTGGCTGTGAATGTTGCGCTAATCATTTTATTGTTTCCTATTCAGGCCAACCATGTCTCTCATATTGAGGAGCTACAGAAGCTGTAAGTGACTTTTGTTGCTGTTTTTGTGATATGGGTAGGTTTATTCTTTATCATCAGCAAATGCAAGTGAGCTCTCCCACCCCTTTAGACTTGCAGAAAAGGAGTTGCAGAGGAAGAGTCTAGAAGATTCTCTAAATGCTGAGCGGAGCAGTGGGGCCAGTAGAGAAACTAATATGCAGGTATAGTCAACAGAATGCACCACTTATCGCATCTTGGGATTATAATGCATTTGAAACTGTCTGGAGATTTTACAGCATATTAGATCTAGTCAATGCTCCACTTTGGTTATGATTTTTTCCTGTGGTTGGCATTTTTTCTATGGGTCTCTGAAATGGAAACATAAGACCCAACTTTTAAATACATCATTTGTTATTATTGTTGATTGTGTATCACTTATTTACCTGCTATCCATCTTGCGCGCGGTGCATACCTGCACTCAGAGTTGTGGGGCATGTTGGAGCCTATCCCAGCTGTCATCGACAAGAGGCGGGGTACACTGGGGACTGGTGTCTAGTAAATCGCAGGGTCACATACAAAGACAGGCAACATTCACTCGTTCGGGGCAATTTTCCCAATTTTTTCCACTTAACCTGCTACATGTTTTGGGACTTTGGGAGGAAACCGGGGAGACCATGCCAACTCCACACAGAAGGATCCCTTTGTCGGAATCAAACCAGGGTCCTTCATGCTGGTTTGACTATACCACTATGCCACCGGGCCGCCCTTATTTACCTAGTAATTTATCAGATATAGATGGACATTGCAATTCATCCTTAGTTTTGCAATTAGATCATACCGGATCGGTCGAAGCCCGGGTTAGCTATGACCGCCGTGGGTACCAATGGAAACTCGGCTACTGAAGGTCAAAGATGGAGAGGAGGAAGGCATGTTCAGAAGCAGAAAGAGAAGAGGAAAGGCAAGACTGTGGGACTGAGAGTAGAGGCTTTGAATATCAGAACAATCACAGGAAAGGGTAGAGAGTTGGCCAACATGATGCAGAGAAGGAAGGTGGATATACTGCGTGTCCAGGAGACCAGAAAAAGGTAGTAAAGCCAGAAGCTTAGGAACAGGCTTTAAGTTGTACTATCATGGTACTGACGGAGAGAAATTGAGTAGGAGTTATCCTGAAGGAGGAGTTTGTTGGGAATGTTCTGGAGGTGAAAAGATTCTATCTGACAATAAATTGAAGGTGTGGTGCTCAATGTTGTAAGTGGCTGTGGGCTTGTTGGTGCAGGTAATAGAGGGGATGAAGAAGTTATGGGCAGATTTGATATACAGGATAGGAACACAGAGGAACAGATGGTGGAAGACTTTGCAAAAAGGTCGCAAATGGCTGGAGTGAACACTTTTCCAGAAAAGGCAGGCACACAGAGCACACAGGTAGACTACATCTTGTATAGACGGGGTAACCTGAAAGAGATGAGTGACTGCAAAGTAGTTGTCGGTGAGAGCATAGCCAGACAGCATAGGATGGTGGTTTGTAGGATGACTGGTGACAAGGAAGATCAGGAGGACAAAGGCAGAGCAGAGGACAAGGTGATGGAAGCAGATGAAAAGGGAGGAGTGTTCTATGGTTTTCAGGGAGGAGTCGAGAAATACTCTGGGTGGTCAGGGAGAGCTTCCAGATGATTGGGCAACTACAGCTAACGTTATCAGTGAGACAGGTAGGAGAGTCCTTTTGTATCGTCTTGAAGGAAAGTAGATAAGGAGACTTGGTGATGGAATGACGAAGTGCAGGAGTATATACAGAGAAAGTGGTTTGCAAAGAAGAAGATGGAAACTGAGAGGAAAAGACAGGAGTACAGGGAGATACAGCATAAGGTAGAAGTAGCAACGGCAAAACAAAGGGTGTACGATGACTTGTATGCGCAGTTAGACAGTAAGGAGCGAGAGAATAATTTATACAAGTTAGTGAAACCGAGAGATACAGATGGAAAGGATGTTCAACTGGTCCAGTTGATTAAGGAGAGATAGGGAAATGTATTGACAGATGCTAGAAGAGTGATGGGAAGACAGAAGAGTACTTTTAAAAGCTGATGAATGAGGAAAATGAAAGAGAGGCAAGGGTGGAAGAGGCGACTATTGTAGACTGTAAAGTTGCAGAGATAAGTAAAAGGAAAGTGAGGAAAGCATTGAAGACGATGACGAGTGTACAGGCTGTTGGTCTTGATACACCCGTGGAGGTGTGGAAGTGTCAAGGAGAGGCAGTGGTACAGTTTCTGACTAGATTATTCAACAGGATCTTAGAGAGTGAGAAGATCCTTGAAGATTGGAGGCGAAGTAGGATGGTCATCATTTCTAAAAATAAGGGTGATTTGCAGAATTCCGGCAATTATAGAGGGATAAAGTTGATGAGCCATACAATGAGGTTATGGGAAAGAGTTGTGGAAACTAGACTGAGAGCAGAAGTCAGCATTTGTGAACAGCAGTATGGATTCATGCCTAGAAAGTGTACTACAGATGCAGTATTTGCTTTGAGAATGCCAATAGAGAAGTACAGAGAAGGCCAGAGGGAGCTGCATATTGTTTTTGTAGACCTAGAAAAAGCATATGACGGTGCCAAGTGAGGAACTCTTGTATTGTATGAGGAAATCTGGAGTGGCAGAGAAGTATGTTACACTGGTGCAGGACATGTATGCACCACTGTGAGACAGTGGTGCGGTGTGCTGTAGGAGTAACAAAGAAATTCTAGGTGGAGGTGGGACTCCTTAAGGGATCAGCCCTGAGCACTTCTTGTTTGCAGTGGTGAAGGACAGGCTGACCGATGAGGTGAGACAGAAATCTTCATGGGCTATGATGTTTGCTTATGACATTGTCATTAGTAGTGAGAGCAGAAATCAGGTTGAGGAAACTCTAGAGAGTTGGCAGTATGCTCGGGAAAGGAGAGTAGGGAAGGTTAGTTGTAGCAAGAGTACATTTGTGTGAATGAGAAGAACCCGGTTGGAATAGTGAGGCTACAGGGAGTGGAGATGAAGAAGTTGGAGGATTTCAGGTACTTGGGGTCAGCAGTCAAAAGCAGCAGAGTGTGGAAAAGAGGTGAAGAGACAGGTTCAAGCAGGTTGGAATTGGTGGAGAAAAGTGTCAGGAGTACTATGCGATAGAAGACTATCAGCCAGAAGGAAAGGAAAGGTGTACAAGACAGTGGTGAGACCAGCTATCCTGTATGGCCTAGAAACAGTTACAGTGCAAAGGCAGGAGGCAGCGCCAGAGGTTGCAGGGATGAAGATGTTGAGGTTCTCTTCGGGAGTGAACAGGATGGATAGGATCAGGAATGAGTCCATCAGAGGAACAGCACGTTAGATGTATTGGAGAAAAGGTCATAGAGGCCAGACTGAGATGGCTCAGTCATGTATTGAGGAGGGACAGTGAATATATTGGTAGACGGATGTTTGAATTAGAGCTGCCAGGCAGGAGGTCTGGAGGAAGACCAAAGAGAAGATTTATGGGCATAGTGAGAGAGGATATGAAGTTAGTTGCTGTGAGAGAGGAGGGTGCAGAGAATGTGGTTAGATGGAGAAGGTTGATTCACTGTGGCGACTCCCGAAGGGAAAAGCCAAAAGGAGAAGAAGAAGAAATGTATTCTTCATCGCTAGATTTAATTGGCGGGACCAAGTTGAACTTCTGGTCAACCTGTATTTGTGCTGAGCGGTTGAATATAAAATATGCTGGCTCACATTAACCAATGTGTCTGGTCAGTGGGTGTTCATTAGTTCCATGGTTTTAAACCCGACAAACAAAACTGGGAGTGAGCTTAGTGATTGTTTAAACTCGAATGTTATTTAGCAGATCCTTTTCTGCCTCTGCAGGCCTTGCACAATGAGAACATGTCACTGAAGGCAGAGATTCAGAATCTGCAGGCACAGATTTCTGATCAGGTTAGTTGTGTACTTTGGCTGTTTTTCCAATTCAAAAAAGCTTCTGTGTGTATATTCTTTTGACACACCCCACCTCTATTTACCATTTCTTCTCCTCTTGTAGACTGCTTCCCAGGTGGCGTTGGACCAATACCAGAAGAGGTTTGTAAAAAGTGAAACAGAATCTTGCTGCAAGAAAGTTTGGCTTATTATTCCATCAGTATTACAATAATTTGTAAATGGGTAAAGAATGCTCTTCTGAAATCTTGCCTCTATAGTGTCCAAGAAAGGGAAGAAAGCATTAAAACAGTTGAAGGCTTGCTGGAGAAGGGACTGATTGAAGTGGCCAACAAGGAGGAAGCTCTGAAGGTGTGTTGTTTTTGATTTAGAAAGGGACACATTGGGTTGGCCACACCTAAAGAGCTATGCACGTGTTGATGTTTGACTAATATCAAATGTAAAAAAAAAAAAAAAAGCATTTTACAGCCGCTTTGTAATAAACATTTCTATTAACTAAGAAGTCTTAAAACTGATATTTTGTATGCTGTAGGCTGTAAGAGAAGAGAACGAGTCCCTAAAACAGGAAGTGGAGGTCCTCAAGAGGAAAACAGCAGAGCAGGTGAATTGGTATATGTTATAATAGGAGCTGCTGCTTTTTTCCTATTCTTTGCCAGTTTGATAATATTTGTCCTTGTAATCCCAGGAAACATCAGAATCAGTTATGGAAGAACTGCAAAGCAAGTAAGATCAATTGAGCTTACTTGTTTATTATTAGTTTATGCTGGTTTAGATTTAGTGTGTGTATTGTAAATTCCAGTGGCAGTAACCATCTTGTTGTGGCTGGGTCTCCACTGTGATTCATAGTGATTGGATATTCTTGGCACCTCAGGCAACCAAATGATATTTTTACCTCTGATCTCGAAGAGCGCCAAATAATATTGCATTTAATGGTTTCACAACGGGATGTAATTTTAAATTTGAGAACTATGTGAGTGTCCTGAAAGACTTTACACTCATATGAGTTATAACCCCCCTATTTGTGCTATACAGGATCCTAGAGCAAGATGGGAAGCTAAAATCTTTGGAGGAAAGCCTACAGGCAGCGCAAGAAAGCAGTTCCACCAAGGCAAATACAGTTGAGGTGTGGACTTCATTGTTGTGTTGTAAACTCTTATCAATGAAATATTTTAATCAGGTTTCATTTGGTAAGAAATTATGTTCTATACATAGTAATTGTCAGCTGTTAGTTTGCTCTCTTGTCTGAATCTCTTTCTGTCTTAAAGGCCCTGGAGCAGCACTTGGTTGCCCTTCATGCAGAGATGGAGCAGATGAAACAAAGGGAGACACCAGAAGAACTGACCACTTCAGTTACTCAGTTCCAAGAACTCCAGGAGCAGTATGTTGACTCAACACACTGTAAAATGCATTCCTCCTGTCAAGCCCGACAAACCAGACCACTGACGGGACTCTCTGATTCTTAGTCTTGCCATGAAGGATCAGGAGATCCAGAAACTTCAGACTGAGCTGGAGGCAAAGAGGAGAGAACAGATGGAGGAAAATCAAGAGGTAAGAGAGGGTCACAAAATGAAAATCCTAATGATACCGATTGAAATGTTTAAAATGTTTTGGTATTGAAGAAGTTTTTGAAAAAAACGTGACTTGAAAATATAAAGTGAGGAAGGCCATGACATTAAGATATACTCCATAGTTACTACTTTAATTTAGTTTTCAATATACGCTTGAAACACTTGATAGCGGTGCAGTGGTTTGACAGATGTGAGAATATGGACTCTCTCTCTTTCTCTCTCTAAATCATAATTAATAAAAATGAATTATTTTGGGACTGTCCTAGGTATGTTCTAGTCATTTATCCTGCTGTTGTAAGGATTTTGAAGTTTTGCATTTATTCACAGAGGCATTTCTATAGCTATAAATTGTTGCAAAAATTGTTTGAAGAGTATTCTCACTCTTTCTTTGTCTAATACAGTCCCAATCTGGAAAGCCAAGCCAAGAGATTCTTTCACTGTGAGTAATATTTAATGTTTAAACACATTTTGATCATGTATTGTCACTTTAAAGGATCCTTTACTAATGGTGAGAACATTCATAATGAACTGAATTATTGTCCATCAGGTTGTTGGAGAGGGAGAAGCAGGTGACAGATCTACAGGATGAGCTGGATGAGCTGAGAGACTCCCTGGAGCTTCATAGAAAGAAGAACAACGTAGGTATTCTACAGAGCCACCAGAGCCTCTAACCTCCTAGCTTTGGTCTGGCCCTGTCACCCTCCTCCTGTAGCACCCAAAAACCTCTCCTTAGATATGTTCATACTTCCTTGTGTCCACTGCCATAAAGTTTTTTTTTTTGGGTCTGTTTATTGTTTTCTTCACCTATAAATATGAATACATACATCACTGCAGATGTCTGTTTTGATTTGGATTGCTTCATCTGAACATTGCATAACAGAGCTTCCAGCCTACTCTTACATGGCTCGCTGTTGGCCATGAGTGTTTGAGCAAGCTTGTCTGTGCTTGTTGGTGATTCAGAGCGGAAGAAACTAGAATTTGATTGTTAAAGGCATCTTATTTGGATTTCAATTCCAGCAAATAGTTTCATATTAATTTGGCCCAAAGCATCCTCAGCCTATTTATTTTTTATCGTGCATGTTGCTTTTACCCCACATGAGGTGTGAGACTGGGACCTGCGGGGCTTTTGGGTCATTCTTTATTGTGGTTAAAAATTACATTCGTTGATTCTATTGTTACTCAGCCTGTATTTGAGGGACACTGCATGTATGTTCCCTGAGGCTGAACTGAAAACAGTATCTTTCTGGAACTGACCAAAACAGGAGCTTCGGGAGAAAAACTGGAGTGCAATGGAAGCTCTGTCAGCCACCGAGTCCCTGCTTCAAGGAAAACTCAGCAAAGTTGTCAAGGTTCGACACCCCACCTCAGTCTGCTTCTCTGTAGTTCCAATCTGATGCATTCCCCCAAGATGCTGATTTATTTGTTTATTTGTTTGTTTCTTTTTTTTTTTACTTAACTGATTAAATGAGATCTATCATTCCACCATCATCCATAACAAAGCTGCATACTCATTTACCCCACACCTAAACTTTGCTCCTGCTGAAAGTGGGGTGCGGGTCGGAAAGGTTTTCAAATGGTTGAATTTGGAGCTGTTGAACAATGTTTTGGTTGGTTATTGTGGTTAGGGGTGGGTGATATGGTGAAAAAAGTTAAATAGTTTACGTTACCACTGTAGCAGTATATGTCATAAACAGGGATTATTCTTAAAATTCCATTAAGATCACACAATGCTACTGACTACATTTTCTCTATTTGACACTTTTATCCCAACAGGTTCTTAGTCGCAGTGTTCCACCCTGTCTGTATTTTTATATTAATTGTTTTACCTTAACCGCATTGTTTGCATAAGCGTTGCAATATTATTAACTCCCAAAACACTCCCAGTGGATTAAATTCATTAATTTTAATGTCACCTGTAAATAGATCATATCACCCTACTCTACCCATTGATTCATTGTACAGGAACCCTATAAGTATTTAAAGTTCGTATGTCAAAGCTGATTGGTTGAAATGAGTGTGCAGTAACCTCGAAATTATTTCACTCTGTCATTAAGTTGAAATTCATGGTTATTTTGTTATGTCCTCCTTGTACCATGTGACTCATTTCAAGCATGCTAGTCACCCATTCTGCTTGTGGAATCTAATGCCAATGTCATAAGTTAATCATCAGTGGAAGATATTTGATCCATTGCAATTGAAGTTAATGAAAATGCAACCTGTAGCTTTTGTTCATAATGTTTTGTACCTGCTACACAAATGTTTCTTGTCCATTAAGATCATTTAACGATGTGTGCGCGTGTGCGTGTGCGTGATTCAGTCATTGGAGTACAGTTTGAAAGGAAAAATAGATCTTGGGAGATCCAGGGATTTCCTCGCCAACTGTTTTATTCTGTCAGTCCAGTGTACACTTGTCTAAGAGATGCTTTTTGACACCTTGTGTTAACATGTATGTTGCTTCGCTGGCGAGCATTTGGCAGACATTCTCCCTTCAGGTCATGAAGTGACAGTGTATGAAGGTGCCTATCATGGGAAGAGTAAAAGCGCTTTTTTATGTATTGAACCATTTTAAGGTCATTTTAAATGTTATAAAGGTATATTGATGTGATTTTAGGCATCAGGAGACGCTTTCAGGAGCATCGGAGCATGATATCTGTTCTCAATCCGAAAGATGTCGGTGGTTTGTCTCAAATTGTTGGAGATGGAAATGAGACCATTTAGTCTCCTGCCCTTTATTTTGTGGTTGCATTTAAGTCATCACTGTTTGATTCAAGCAATCCACAGCATTATGTAATTGCTGGGTTCATGATTTAAAGTGGAGTTGGTTGAGGAATAAACACTGTTGCAGACTTATCTGCTGATCTACAATTCAGCCTCTGACGTTACTGGACTATTTGATCGTTCCGCTAATCGCCTCTGCTCTTTTTCTCCATCTACATTATATACTCTTTATGTTTTTTCATAGGAAAACCAGTCAGCACTGGCTTTGTCTCAAGCTGAGTGTCGCAATGTTCTTCATAGGCTCCTGCCCCATGTGCCTCTGCCCAATGAGCAAGTATGGGCACTCATGTTTTACAATGTGACAATGGCATTTTACTTATATTGTCGTTAGGTACTCCATTTTTACACATTTTTATTTTATTCCTTTTTATTTTCTGTCCACTCTTATCAGAACCATCAAGATTGGCTCCACAATTTTGAGAGAGCAGTTGCTGAAGGTTCAACTTCACAATGGAACCCGGCATCAGGAGACTCTGAGGTAAATGTAGTGACCAGAATCTGAAAATAATTTCCATTGTGATGAGAAATGAGACGTTTTATTCTCTTACCAGGGACTGTCTGAGAAACTGAAAGAAGCTGAGGAAACTCAAAAAATTCTACAGAAAGACTGCGAAACATACAAGAAAGTTTTAGCGGAGACGGTGAGATATTTTTTCTGTTCCTTTCTGTTTGTAGCTCAGTGGCAAAACTGAGCTGCCATTCCTTCTGTGTTCACAGGAGGGCATTCTTCAGCGCCTCCAGAGCAGCGTGGAGCAGGAAGAGACCCGCTGGAGGGTAAAACTGGAACTGTCACAGGGGGAGCTGAGAGAGGCATGTCTTCACATTTAGATGAAAATGAGACTGAGGTGTTGGCTTTCTTTTGGTTTTCACCTCACCAAAGTGGTTTTTCTTTTCCTTAAAATAGATGAGCCAGAAAGTCATCGCTCTGGAGCAAGAGATTGACAGATTGACTGAGGGCGGAGAGTTGGAAAATGTCAGTCCACACTCAACACAGGCCTACTGTTGTTACAAATTTGCCCAATATTATGTTGCTTCAAATTGCCACTCTTTTGGTTCTGTTCACTCCAATGTGCTTTTTAGCTGAGAAGAGAGAAGCACCACTTGGAGTCTGAGTTGGAGAGGGCAGAGCGTGAGAGTGCCACATATGTGACAGAGGTTCGAGAGGTGAGCCGAGTCCGAACTGTTAACCACTGTGCGCTGCTTGTGCTTGAATCCTCCTGCAACACATTAATGAGTTCTGTGTGTTGGTTTTACATTGATTTTGGTTTTAATACATCCCTTGCATATCTTGTGTATTGAGGCCAATAAAGTCCAAGCAACATTGACAAACGCTAGTACTGGAAATGCAGGCACTACATTCTAGACTAACTTTAGAGACCCCTTTTGGCAAATTCATGCAACATGATCTGGGTGAAAAGTGAGAGCTTCCACTTTTTATAGCTCCCTCTTGCCCTCATTAGTCCTGTTTAGATGCTGGTTTTGGTTGTGCTGTTCAGAACAAAGTTCCATAGACTCCCATTAAACACATAATCTCAAACTTAATTTCAGCTCAAAGATCTGTTGACTGAGTTGCAGACCAGACTTGATGGCTCATATACAGAGGCCATCAGGCAGAATGAGGAGCTGAATTTGGTAAGCATTGATCATCCTGTAGTTAGAGCTCCTTTTGAAACCTATCCCTGTAGCACTCAGTGGTGGTGTTACACTGACTGCCACAAGAAAGGATACATCTTCTGAACAGGAAGACATTCAAAACCAAAATTATTTCCCTGCCAGCATAATGGATTTTAATTTATCACTTTTTTTTTAAAGTAAGAAACATTACGTTGTCAAAACAACTGAGTGGTATTAATGATGCCACACACTTGCTTAGCTTGTCTTCCAATGGTAACTCCCTACCTTTTCACTTCTCTGCATACTGGTGGGTAATAAAGAATCGTTTAAGCTTTTGGTGCATAATGCTAAAATAACTCTGTTTTCTGACTATCCATAATAACTTTACTCTCTTTTTTAGAACTGTGAACCTATCCCATCTACTGATTTCTGTTTAATTGTTTTTTTTTGTTTGTCTGTCAAGTTCTAATTGTTTTATCTGGATACAAGGCATGTTTCTTTTCCTGCTGACTGCGTCTTGTTATATGAAAACCCAACTTCTTTAAAGTGGTATCAGTTTCCTAGGGTGACTAAACAGTACAGTGTAGAATCTGAGAACCGCTGTTCTTATTATTGTACGTTGTAATATCCTTGTTCAAAGTAGTATAAACTACTGTCAGTTCCTGTTAACCTTCTACCTAAAACTACACACTTCAATTTTCTTGTTTTCCACAGTGCTGTTCGTCTAAAAAATAGCTTACATTGGACAAATAAAATGCTCACATCCTTTTTTTGGTGCACACCACATCATTAGGCATTATGTTAATTGATGTGTGGATGTGTGTTTTCTGCTTCCAGTTGAAAACTCAGCTGACTGAGACTCTGTCTAAGCTGGAGACAGAAGAGAATGAGAGGCAAAAGGTGGCCGGTGACCTTTACAAGGTAAGAATTGTGACTCAGATGCATCGCCTTGCTGATAGGCATTCAACTCCTGACCACTGCGCTAACAAAAACTGCTCTATATCTGACTTAGGCCCAGCAGTCTCTCGATCTGATCCAAGGGGAGCTCTCCAAAGTGACAGACTATGCTGATGATTTGATTGAGAATAGCAGTCTGTCGTCACAGAGGGTACAAATCTGAAATTTAGGTGTTGTAACAGTGTAGAGCCCACATGTATCTAATTTAAACTCTTTGGCAGGAGGAAATTGATAGAAAGGAGAAGATGACTGCGGGACTAAACCAAACAGTCAGAGAACTGCAGCAGCTGCTACAGGATGTCAGCCGACAACTCACCAAGGAGGGGGTATGACCTGTTTGCTGTTATTCCCTTATTTTCTAAACTGCAACTGAAATTCCATTTTTTGCTCCCTCTCTCTCTCTCTCTTGCCCCCTCCCCCAGGAGGTTGAAAAAGATCTACCCAAGGTATAGTTAGCTGGGGATAGACACACGACGCAGCAATCTGACTTCACTGAAGATACCACATTTGATTTGACCTTCGGTGTCATCGCTACAACTCTCACACCATACTGTCACACCCAACCATTTTTTTTTTCCACCCTCTTTCACCTCAGCAGTTTGGGCAGCAGTTTCATTCTGACTCTGGCTAAGGCAATGGCCAACGACTCCCAGACTTACTGCTGGCCACAAGGGATTACGTAGAGGTTAAAGTTATTATACATACTCCAGTATAAGTACCAAAATACACATTATTACACTCCCACTACATTCCTCTTCAGCAGCATCACGTGTTAATTTTTATTATAATCTTATCAGTGACATTTGCATACTTACCCATGTGGAGACAATTCCTCTGTTCTGAGCACCTGTATATTTCAAAGAAATCTTTTGGAATACTGCAGTAGTTTATGTGTCCCAACACGGCTGTGATACACATTTCCAACTTTACTAAACTTTCGGTTCAGTGTTTATTTTTTCTTAACTTAAAGATATGTATTATTTTAATGTACCAGGTAGGACCTGCTGAAATACATAATGTTGTTAATCCCCTCTGGACCCCAAACCTATCAATACTTGTGTATCAGCTGGCACTCATGACTACATTGCTCCATGTGTATCTTGGCTTTATATTGGGTGGAATATAAGATCAAAATGGGACGCAGCATATCCAGTGGGTCACGATGAGACTGTAACTTACAGGGAACAACTATATACAGATCTGTACTGCTGAGTCTGACCCTGGGTACAGAAGAAGGCCAGGTTAACGTAGAGGTTTTTATTCTCTTGCAACTACTCTAGGAATAAGTGTCCCATATCATCGGTAATCAACACTTGCTATATTGTTGCTAAGTTCATTAACACTGAAGAATTTGTTCTTTTTGTAACAGGTGATGTTAATAAAAGGGATGCGTGATAAATCTTGCATGTATTGCTGTTTTTTTCCTCCATTTTTGCACTGCTGTCTCTCTACCACCATGGGGCACCACATGACTTAGAATTATGTTCAAATTGATTTTGTTCTTAGTTCTGCTAAACTTGTATGTACAAAAGCCAACTACAGTGTTTAAATGCTTGTAAATCTGCCAGGAGGCATGTTATACTTTTGTAAAAAAAAAAAATCTGAAGTTTGAAGTACAAATATGTGCCTTCTGGTTGGTTAATTCCACATCACCATCAGAAACTCCCTCCATGAGTGCTTTTATGGAATATCGGCAGTGTGGCTGCTTGTCTAATTCTAAGATCGAAACAGTTTTTTTCTTTTAATACCTTTGAACTGGGCATTCTGAGCTATTATATTTCATGAAAAGTACCACTGTTGGCTAGGATGCAAAAATACTGTTCTACCTTTAAGCTGAAATAATCAAAAGCAACTATTGCCTTTGCAACAAGATTGAGAACTTCACAGATGTGGTAACTAAAAAGAATCATGAAAATATACTTGCATTGTAATTACTTCAAATGACGTAAAGCTATGTAATAAATCGGAAATCACTTTTTTTTTTCATGCATGGGTGTCAGGGCTTTTTTTTTTAATTCCAATGTGACATTTTTAAAATATCAAACTAATGCATTCATATGCACCTGATTTGATATACCTTATGCCCCTGTGTTTTTAGGCTGTTTCTAACAACGGTATTGTTTTGTTGGGTGGGAAGTGGAGGGGTGGGCTTCAGGTCAGAGGGACGAACAATATGGGATCAGCACATTCCGCACATTCTCCCTCACTGTCATGCTGCAGTCAGCTGATTGGAGATCTGGCTTTTACATTCATGGAATATTCACGAAGAAACCGGCACCACAGGATCTTCAACATATGATGTTTGACATAAACACAGGGACAGTTATAGTACAATATACAGTAGACACAATTTCCTGCACAACACATGCTTCCCACATTATTAACCATGTATATCTATTTTTCTTTTCGTAAGGTATTGCCACATTCCTTGTGGATGACCTGTTAAATTGACAGATTTCCATTCAGGACAATTTTCCACAATTTGATCATAATTAAAAGACTTGACACTTTGGCAACTTTTTCTTTAGTTGCATCTCAATTATTACTGATAGTCTCATGACTCCCTCAAAAGACTGACATGAGCGTGTGCAGAGAGCAGAAAGAGGGTTAGCAAGAATTTTTATCTTTCTGTTTCATCATTGGTCCCACTGAGTTTCAACTATAAAAGTAAGCTGGTTGCAAAGGCTTTTGCTACCTCTTGCCTGGTAACATTTGACTCATCCTCTTAAACATAGATTTGCACTCACACTACAACCAGCAAAGCAGTCCACTCCCTGCATCTGCTCTCCATCAGTGTGGTATGTGCATCAGGGCCTTTGATCCCCCCCTCACCAACTCCACTGCTTCTGTGTATGCACGTGGGAGGGTGAATAAGACAGACAGAGAAGAGACTGTTGTGCTCTTTTACACAGGCAATGCTCAGTGAATGAAAGAAAGAGGAAAGAGCCAGTGACATAAAAGAGCAGTAAACAATCATTACACCCACAGCTTTTGGGCCTGGCTTTAAGGTCTGTGGTGAAAGGCCTACAGCATCTCTTCATCCTTGTGTTTAACTGCTAAAGAGGAGGCATATTCACATTATTGTATTTTTAACCAGAAGATGTTTTGTCTCATATTTTATATATACATTTCAATTATTCATGAGAAATGATGATTAATTAATGTAATTGTTTGCCATCTGGTTGTTGTATTTTTTTTCATGATTGTAAAGGGTCTATGGTGATTTTTTTTTTTTTTTTGTATTATCCTGAAGAATTCATATATATAGTCCAATTGAATTTATGGGCATTGTGTTGTTGCTGGCAAATCCTGTATATTGTGTGATACAATGGCTTAGAACCAATTACATATCTCCCCTCTAGACAATGAGATACATCTTATCTTGCATCCACTCAGTAGCAACATTGATGCACAGATTTAAGAATAACACCAACATTTACGATCTATTTCTTTTTTTTTTTTGCTTACAACCAGAATATATGGATGCATGTAGCAAAGTTGTGTATTTGTGCGGTAAAAGGGTTGCAGGTTACAAGAAAAGGAAGACATAATTTCCCAGGCTCCACTGGGCCTGTAGTAGCTTTTGTTCTTGTGTTGGGTGTTATTGCACTTTGAAACTGAGCACCAGTTCAAACAGGACCATAATTGTAGAGGCTATAGGACCACCGAGGGGGTCTGAAGCAGTGAGAGCACCTCCAGCTATGCAGATTCTTGTGAAAACAGGGTGGAGGCTGTAAAATTTAGACGACAGTGCCAGACAAAAGTTAAGTGCCACATTCATCAGAGAGGCGTGACAACAGCTAGACATGTGGGATAGTCAAAGTGGGTGATACTGCAGATTTGTTGAGGCTGCAAAGTCCTCAGATTCACACTTAAGGTGTGGACAATCCTAAGTCTTCTAAAAACAAGCACTAAAAGAGAAGCAAACATATCACCACTTGTTTTTTCTCAAAGAAAAAATCAGCTTTGTGACTAATACAGTGTTAAGAGTATGAAAGTAAGTACCAGGAGGCCAGTACCTAACAGAGAGAAGGGAGAAAATAAGAAGCCTATTGATGTTGTATTGCAATGAAGTCATAATCAAATAAACAAGTCACTGAAAGACCCTGTGGAGTCAGGTGAGGATGAAAATAATGATCAGTTTGTTTTATGTATACTCTGCAGTTCATCTATTTGATACATGTAACAAGATGACATTTTCATCATACTTTCCACTGCTGTAAACTTGTGTTTAGTATTCTTGGATAAGCGTGTGTAGCTTTATTAAAACCACCCTGTAAAAAAAAAAAAAAGATAATAATGTGATCTCGGTACATTTTCTATTATCAAACAGTATTACCGCTGTGTGTATATTAATAGGATGTCAGATTAATAAAAAAAAGTGTAGCCTTCCTCAATCTTAGTTGTGTGGATCCAGAGGCTTCACGCTCTATTATAAGAAAAAGTATGATCCCTTTAAGAATTCTCTGATTGTAGTCTTTGTTTACATAACACAGGGTGCAATCCAACGAACATGCGAGATAGCAAAAAGGTACACGTATGTTTAAAAGTTCTACAAATGACTTTCTTCCATGGGCTTTTAGGTCAAAATTAGCTTTTAGTGAATTTATATAAACTTACGTGAACGCTTGCAATTGTTAATTTTGTCAGAACCATCCGATTAATCAAAAGCTTGTCGAGAGGACCCCCCCTATAGAAAGTAGAAACCCAGAGAATGGTACGCCCCATTCCTGCTCCTCGCTGTTTTGTATCTGCTTCAGAGCGGATTCAACCGCCAAGTAAGTTACCTTTTGCAATGTCGGGTTGAAGAAGTTTGAAGCCAGTTTATTTAGTGAGAATTAAATTCGTGTGGCCACGTGGACGTAATCCTCTGGTTTTATGGTATGAATGAATTGGGTGTTGGATTTTTTTAAGCGCAGTCCTTAGGCTAATTTTCAGCTGCCGTTATTACTGTATTGCTAACGTTACACCGTGAAGCCTCATGTTTTCGTCAAGCCAGGAGGAGCACTGCGCCCCGTCCAAAGACCCAGTGAAATACGGGGAACTCGTGGTTTTGGGGTAAGTTGCATTTTTCTGAAATTTCCATGTCCTCATTCCACTTTTTGAACCCCCCATCTATTACATCGAGTCCAGTTTTAATGCCGCAAGATACACACACACACACATACACACAAGCTAACTTGGTGTTGCGTCGTTTCTGCTGGTTTGGAGATCAGGTAAATTCAACCTTAGGCATTCATTTCAACACGCACTATTCGCGACATCTACTGGCAACAGTTTGCGTTGGGGAAACCAGCTGGAAAATACACGCGCTCACGTTACGCAGCAAATCAGACACGTGCACGATCACACATGTGGACGTTTTCATGTGCGTAGTTCAAGCTTCGGATTATACAGTGGGAAAGAAGCAAGCTTTTGTTGTAATAAACACGTGGATTTCTATTTCATTGATGCATTCAGGGGCGCTTCAGTAGCGTTAGGAAATTGAATTGCAGCCTTGGCGTCTCCCCTTCATACCTTGAGTTGGATTCTTGAGGATTTAGGAATTCGGAAGTGGAGATAGCCCCCCATCCCCCAGCTGCCAGGGTTCTTCCTCTTTTCAAAGCGATTCTGTTCTCATACCGCTTAACATTTACAACTGCAAAATTCACAACCTGTCGTCACCTACACACGCACACGGAGAAGCGTCGCCATTTAAGGATGTCCAGTACAATTAGCCATCCCATAAAAGCACTGATTTCTTCACATCAATTTTGTTATGAATCGTCACCGTTTCATAGACACATGGTCTGGTGGGAAATCGTAAACCCCTCAAAGGTTTTTGGATCAGTAATTCAAGATTTAAAGCGTTTATTGTCACATGGTCAGTGTAGAAACGAGTTTCCCTGTACAGTGAAATTCCTACTTTCCTGTCCGTAATGCATTTGGATATATGCTGGTAGAAGAGTGCGAACATTGCAATAGAACGGTGAGTTGAATACAGTGTAATAAGACGATTGACTGCAACGCAGTAATGTAGGATATCAATCAAGAAAGGTGGCTAAATGAATGCATATGGTCCTTTGCATGTGCCTGCAAATGAAACATATAACAAAAAATCAGGCCTCCCATAAATAATAAAAGTACTGGCAGGGTAGACTGCAGTTGAACTCTTCAGTGTAGTTTAACTTTGTTAGTTTTCCCAAATAACAATTGTTGCTTCACTACATGTCACCATGTTATATTTTAGCATCTAATGTTCTTGGGGATTAAGGATGTGATTTGTGCATTTCATGCAGTAACATCACATATGGCCCGGGATCTATTTCAAATACAGATGCACAGGTAATCTTACTGGCATAACTTTGGAAGGTCCTGTACACATTTTAAAGATTTGATCCTTATGAACGAGTCAATGAATAAACTGCAATTAATGACAATAACAGGTTATCTTGTTGTTAATATCTTGCTTTGCAATTGTGTGATTGTTTTTAAACGCAAGAACAGTTTAAAACCACCTCTGCTCTTCTGTGTGTTATGGTAGTGTTATATTTGGTGTTGATCAGCTACATGAAGGGTGCCACAGGATAAGAAGCATCACTATGTGTCATCAGTAATATACAAGTTTGTTGCCATTATGGCAATTTATATTGAGAAATTCCAGATAGTTGTGCTTTGGAATACATAGCATCTGTTAGGAAGTTACCAGTTTATGTTCCATGTCCCCCATCCGTACTTTCACACTACTTATACTTATCGCATGAGACAAATAGCTAACTTTTTCCGTTCTACCAGTGGAACATGTGGTATATTTAATGCTCATACTTTTTAAAACCTCCCTCAACATAATCACATTTTTGAATCTTATATGACTGGAAATGTGATAACATCTGTGACATCATATCACACTCTGTTGATGAAATGATTGTAGATGAGCAGAGTAAACCTTGTTTGAGCAACAGTTTCTTTCTTCACAATGATGGCTGTTACTTGCACGATAGTCTCCTTCTCTCTGACTGAGTAGATTTGCTTGGTGCTGGTCAGTGAGGGGGGCTGACTGTGTGGGTGTCCTGGAAATGAAAGGACGGATTGATCAGGACCCAGCCTTTGCTTTTTCTTAGCTTCCTCTGTCTATTGTGGTTAGGAGACTGGGTCTATTGATTGAACTTTGTGCATTTCTTCCCAAAGACCTGTCTCATAAAGGAAGTGTCCAAATTATCTTGGGGGGATATATTTGGCACAGACAAGCACTGTTTGATTGTTGCCACACCTATTTTGGAATTATCATAATTTATAAAAGTAAATTTTTCTTGTTTATGAATGTTACATAGTCTGCCAGTGTGCAAGGTCGTGTTAATCACACTGATGTCCTAGCAGCATGAGTGACTTAACTGTTGCTTATTGACTGACTCACTGAGCCATCTTGCTGACTCTTAACGTGGTGATTTCACACTGGATATTTAAATGTTATTTTTAGGCTAGTAATTGGTTGCAGATTTCAATCCAGCATCATCCAACAAATATAAATTTGTTGGTCATTCCTCTAGACTACCTTTGCCTGTCTGACATGACAATGAGGTTTGTCACTCTTTAGCATAACATCCCCCTGATTCATGAAACACTATTCAGCTTTCATGTTACCATAAGAAGTAGGAGACGCTGCTGGTCCTGTTGTGCAACCCTGGAGGATGTGTTGTGGTACAAGTCTCTAATCCTTCTATTAAGTATTTGAAGTTAAATCTCTTGTCTATTTGGCACAGGTAAAAAAACTGATTATAATTAGTAGAGCAGAAAATTAATAAGCATATCAAAACTAATGTGACTGCACTAGTCGCTGAATGTTCTTTCTGCCTGAGTATAAATTATATATATATATATATATATATATATATATATATTAGGCCCGTATTCTATATTTAGAATTTATCAATACATTTCTGCTTAGCTTCAAAGAGCTACATTTTATTATGATAGGCTGCTCTTTATGTTGATTGGTATTATATTATTTTCTGGACAGGTCCTTTATTCAGGAATGAGTATCAGAGGTACGGCTCATGTTAGAGAAGCCAGACTGAGAGAAGCCAGAAATGGTTTGGTCATGTACAAAGGAGGGATAGCGAATATATTGGTAGACGGATGCTGGAATTAGAGCTGCCAGGAAGGAGGTCTAGAGGAAGACCAAGGAGAAGATTTATAGATGTAGTGAGAAAGGATATGGAAGTAGTTGGTGTGAGAGAGGAGGCTACAGAGGATAGGGTTAGATGGAGAGGGTTGATTCGCTGTGGCGACCCCTGAAGGGAAAAGATGAAAGGAGAAGGAGGACAGGTCCTTTATTCAAATTTCAAGCACCAACTCAGTGTTTTCCCCATATGTATGATCATTAATATTTCTGGAAGATATAAATCTTTATGAACATAAAAATCAGATTTGTAATATCCTCACCTGTTTACAGTTTTTTGGTAAATCTGTAACCAAGATACTTTTCCAACATGTTGCATTAGAGGTGAAGTTATAACCTGTGAGATGTTGACTATTCTTACCAAGTGGGAGTGTATGTGGCCAGACAACTTTTCAATATTCCAGTGGCTGTGGTCTGATCAGTGTTCAACAAAGTCTGTTTGGTCCTTGGAGCTGTAGCAAAAATGCTTTTTTCCTCAGTATTATGTCCCCAAAGTCCTGCCTTCTGTGTCTCAGGTGGATTCTATGCAAACCAATTCAAAGGTAGCATCTCAGATGCTTTCCTTCTGTCTAGCGAATCAGTCAATACCTCTCCCTAATATGTAGCTTACTTTTTTTACAGCCTACATGCCTCTCCACAACTTTAGTATTATTCCCCATTTACACCTCTTTGAGAAGAGAACATGAGATGGATGTGAAAATGTATAGACATAGGTTCCCACATGCACATACCAGAATATGCATTCACTGCAATATTATCTTTTCCTGCCACGTGCTATACAGTATGAGCTGATTGCTGTACAAGAAGGAACCATTTGAACGTTTTAGTTCAATGTTAAACATTATGAAGGAAACAATGGTCCTTCTGAGTGCTTAATTTCCAAGACAAGACCAGGACCTTCCTTCTCAACATCTGAATAGGTCTTTTGATGTTTATTAAGCTTTTGTTTCTTAGAGAACTGCACTACTGGTCTGTCACTTTTAGAGAGTAACTCGGAAGAAAGCAGCATTGGTTCCCTTATGGGATTTTGACCTCCAAAAAACTGTGGCTCACAGCTACTGCTTATTACCAAACACAAGTTCAATGTGTGGAAGTCTTTGTCTGACTGGGAGGTGCTGTCATGGTTAAAAAAAGTTAAAATGGAATAGCAAGACTGCAATCCTTAGACAACTTAATAGTATATGTCTTACATAATATTTGATGTCTGTACCCTGCCAAAAGCTCTTCATGAATCGGATGAAATGTGAGCCAGCTTGAAAAATACCAAGCTTATGCCTAACATTATAATAGATTCAACAGAAAAAATAATCTTGCTGCACTTGCTTTGCTAACCAAGGAACCAACTCCAATGTGTTAAATGTTGATTTAAGCTTTGCTGTTACCAGTAAAATGTATTGGTGTGCAGAAATTCATTACCTTTCCTCGTGTTAGGTGAGGTACCACCAAAATACTTTAAGGAATAATTGGGGAGAATGACAATTGCAATAAAAAGAGACACGGCAATGCCATGCAGAGCACCTCTTTACACTAACCCAAAGGCTGAACGGTTTGATCATATGCACTCCACTCTTTACTGCAAATATGTCTACTTTCACATCAGAAGAAAACAGTCGATTGTTCATTCCTCCAAACCATCTTTTAATTGTTTTTCAACTCCTCTAGTGGGCTTTCACAAGGACCCTCTTAAGCTTTGCAATCATTGCATATGCAGTTACCATCAGCATGTGTTATCACACAACACCATTTGTTTCTGTCAGATTATCTGGGTCCATACAGAGATACTGTATTCACATGCTATATTCTTTACATTAGTATTTGAATTCAGTTTCATTTTAGCCAGGACCCCTTGGTGTTACGTCTCTGCATTTTAGTCTTCACAATTACAAATAGTGGGTGACAAAAGAAGGTTCAAAAGCACCTTGTGACAGGCTCAGTTGTTTTCTAATAAAAGGGTAGCCCCCTGCCCTGGTCACTTAAACTCTAAACAAATTAGAGGATATTCACGGTAAAGCTTAGTTCTTATCAACACCTCATGTAAAGAAATAGGACTACAATAGCCTGGTAGATGCACAATCAACTTACCACCAGGCCACATTGTATGATACCCTTCCAGATTTTCTCGCATAATTCTACAACTTTACTGTAATTTTCACGACTTTGATGCAAAAAACATACACAAACACCTAGCTGTAGAAATGTAAATGGTTTAAAAATTGAGCGCCCATCACAGTTAAGAATTCATGTTTGAAAAGATTTGGATCAACATTTTATACATAAAATAATTACTTGAATTACTTTGAATTGTAACATCAATCAGATTTTCATATCCAAGTAAGTCTTAATGTCCATATGACATATTTCTAATGTTAAGTTGCCCTATTGTGATGTAACTTTATGTTCGATGTTGTTGTTAGCAAGAGACATCTCGTAGTATCAGGTGTTGACATAAGCTGGAGTATAACAACATTTACATACAGCTAAAACCTTTGTGGAATTAGCAGCATCACATTCTTTGTGATTCCAAAAATCAATTTGATGTTGGGGCTGTTCTCTTGATCCTCGTGCATAAATGTTCTCAGTTTCCTCCTGTCATCAGTCAAGTTGGCTGTAGTTTTGTCCACAGTATCATCCAGTGCCTCTCTGGCACACTGTGGGTGGCTTGTCCCGCAGGCCAGCATTGTGCACTGAGCTGACCGGGACCATGTGTTTCCTTGCCTGGCCAGACGTGTGGAGACATGAGACAGGTGGACAAGCTTGGGAGGGAGGTCTTGAGGTGAAAAAAGAAGATCCTTGACCCTAATGTCACATGCGTTTGAAACCGTGAGAAGAAAATGATTGTCAAAAACGGGGGCTCATTCTAATTGAATCTTGTTACACTAAATGCAGTGTGAATCGAAGGACAGTACGCTTTTTGCTGCTGAAAAGTGAGTGGTCAGTACACTGTAGTTGGTGACAGAAGGTCTGTGTGTTGGATCAGAGTAGTGCATGGGGTGTCCCAGCTGTAGAAACCAGCTGGTGGATGGGGGAAGGACCAGGCTTACCGGAAGGGGCTTCTTCATTCATAAGGAGTTGCTGAAGCTAGATGCCTGGCAGCAGGTTGAAGGACGAAACTGGACACTACTATCAAGACGCGAAAGGAGAATAGGATCCTTAGGTCATACTGAGGCTTTAAAAAGTAATTGTTAAACTGAACACATGAGTTTGTCTTGTCGTTCATGGCTATGAGAAAATGTATTTTAGTCCTGCAAGTCAGTTCTTTACCCATGCTGCGCGTCCCCAAAGTGGTAGCAAACCTGACATGCATCTTAAAGCCTGCTCCTGCCTGGGCCACTGAGCAAAAGAACAGCTGCAGTTTACACAGAACAGGCTCACAGAAATCAAAAGCACCCCAGTGTATTACATAATAAAAACATTATCCAAGGTACTGCGAGGATTGCTAATTGGGTGTGAGTTGGATTTTCAGTGATGTAATGCAAGTTCCCTTTCAGATACATGACGGTTTTCTAATTCTCCATGTTGTACTTTTTATATGATTACTGTATAATTCACCTTTAGATATCTTTAGATTTGCTCTTTTGTGCCTACACCAACATTTGCATTTTTTTAAATGTTACTGAACTTGCTGTCCTTCCCTCCATCCCCACCCCCTCTTGTGACAGGTACAATGGCTCTCTGCCCAATGGTGATCGGGGTAGACGGAAAAGCAGATTTGCGTTATTCAGGAGGACCAAAGCCAATGGTGTTAAACCAAGCACTGTGCACATCCTTAACACACCGCAGGCCAGCAAGGTACAGAATCCATCAAATGATAAATGAATGATTCTAATTGGGTACAGGCAGTTTTCACGATGCCTTTTATTTCATTTATTAAAAGAACCGGAAAACAGGACATTTTCTCACTCACAAAGTTTGTGAGTAACAAAATGTAATATCTGTGGTAACGCTAATAATATTTATTCTGGTACAAAATTAATAAATAATTACATAAATCAGTACAATTCATTGGACATATTTTAGAAAAGCTTATCACTCATTTTGCAAATTTGCCTTATTTTTTTTCAATTACGTTTATGACTTAGCAGACATTTGGGCATTATTTACATGTGATGTAATTATCGAGCTAATTTCACTACATTATGCATTTTTCACAACCAGGTAGACCAGTTACCATTTCCGCATCAAAAGAATTGAGTTTTATATCATGAGGATATCAAGTTAATGTGAGAATCATTAGACAGGTAAATGTCAAAAAGATTGTAGACATTTACCTTGCAATGAAAGTATGATTGACATTCAAATTCAGCATCTGACTTTTTAAAAATCAAAATTAAATATTTTTATGTATTACATAATAAACATTTAAAACTGTGGTGGCTTCTCATCAGATCTTTAGATAACAGTAGTAACCAAGGAACGCTCTTCCAATCAAAGGGTGGATCCAGATAGAGCAAAATCTACTCTATAATCTACAATAAACCACATAACAATGTGTGAGAAATGTAATTGTCCTCCTGGGAATATAGATAAAAGGAACCAATTCCACTTAATGGAATTCATGTCAGTCAACACACAGAAACTCCAATATATCTTTGAAAGGGAGATATCAGCAGACAAATTGTTGACTGATAAGTCAGACTAAGAAAAGAGTTACCAGATAAATTAGAATACAACTTTTTCAATCTCAGTGTGATGGACTTTGAATGTTGTGATGGTGATTTGGTCATGATGTCTGTCGATGTTTTTCTTTTACTGAATAGTTGACTTTTATTGCAAATACTGCACAACTTAAGCTTAAAGCTAAAGTAAACAAAGGTATTTTTGAGTCTCCCTGCTACTAGCTATATTTTTCTGTTTGTTTTGAAAACAATGCAAAGAAAGGCATTTATGCAAGAAGAGAGGTTCTGTTTTAGAGACAGGAACTGCTGTGAACTTCTTCCCCTTTTACAACTGCTCTCTTCTACCAGCCTATAAGCAAGCCCAGAATAGGAAGGGAAAAAGGTTTTGCAGTTAACTGACACCCCCGCCCCGGCCCCAACCCCCTGGTCTGTACACACCGTCAAAAATATCCACTCCAAAATGTAATCACAGAAAAGCCTTCCTTTCAGGTCAAAGAAGTAAAGTGAAACATGCGACCCCCGCCCCTTTATATTGTTATCTTCCTCACAGCAGTCCCCCAGCCCACTCCTGTTCAATCGGAGCGAAGCTGTCTCTTACCCGTGAACCAATAACGCTGAGAGGGAACACTTACTGGGCTATGCACTCTTTATAGACAGATAATGTGGAGCTTCAATGACATCGCTCACAGCCTCCAGTTCCAGTCCTGCCCCTACTTCTTAGTCTCCCTATTTAGGGGTTTTTTACATTTGAAGGGGTGCTGTAATCGTTTAGAAAAAACATACGCTTGTGTATGATTTCAGCAAAACATTATTTAGTAGAGTCAAGACTGTATGTGATGATGCCATTTAACCCGTTCGTCTGATATTAGCAGGAATGCATGGAGTTGTAGGAGTGAAGACCTATGTTCTCCCTCCATTTTCTGGAAAGGATGGATGTTTGGAATTGAGATTTGAGATTAGAGCAGGATGATTGTGGCTTAAATACATCCTCCTTCGCCACACTATTGAGGGGATAGACAGGCTTTTGTCTTCTGGACATTTTAAGTTGCCTGTTGATGGAGTGTTAGCCTACTTTGCACAAGTTTCTCTGTTCTCTTCTTCAAGACTTTCTTGGCACTGACTAGAAATTATGCAATACCATTGCATGAACCACTACTTCACTGTTCGTTCTCTACTGATAAAAAAAGTTGAAGTTGAGCTGTGCACAGGAGAGCCATTTATATTATTCCAGCAACCATCATTGTAAATGCATATTATCATGCAATGCATCATTTGAGTTGTCTTTCAAGTAAAACTAGACACAGCGTAACTGGTCTGACTGTTACATAAAATTTTGCCTTTTTTAAATGATCTCACTAATTTTCTAATACTTCCATGTTTGTACTTTTCTAATACCGGTACTTCTACATCAAGTGGAAAGTTAGCCAGCATATTTTTAATGAGTACAGATCTATCTTTAAGAAAATTATCTGAGATTTAATGTTGACATTAATTGATATTTGAATCACAAGCTGTGATTTAAAAAAAAAAAAATCAATGTCACAGGTAGAGAACCGTATACATCAATATACTGACTTAATTAATATACACTTCATTTTGCCAATTTTATTGGATCAGTCATTTAATTATCTGTTATTTTGATAATCTGTTATATTACAGGCTGTTAACTGTAGAGGCCAGCATAGCATCTCATATACACTGTCCAGGAACCAGACAGTGGTTGTGGAATATAGCCATGATAAGGACACAGACATGTTTCAGGTAAATCTTCTCTCTTCTCATATTCAAACAAGCTACTACAAGCCGCTGAGCGACTGGCATATTAGTACTCATGGAATAGATATATCATGAGTGTGTGTTCTTCTGCTTACCTAATGGTTGCCTCACAGAAATACAGTTATCTCAACTGACTTATCTCAGTAACTGTAGGACCTGTATAATTTGAATGTAAAATTAACTGCTGTATAACATACTGCACATGCGAGATGGCAAAGACATTGAAGACAGCCATAGACTGTACATCTACCATTAAGAGAATACCTGCTGAATGATCACGTGATCACCACAAAACCTTCCCTATACGTCACATAGCACTCACTGTGCAAACAGATAATTAAAAAAGTGGAACAGAGGTTAATGTCCATGGGTAAATATGGAATGAGCTCAATCACAACTCAATGCATCCAAAGTCGAAAAGCACTGAAACACTTTCAACATTTTACTGAGATACTACTTAAAACTGGGAAGAAAAAGCTCAGTTTTCTGATGTGTGCCGTATAGAAGGGAAGCAATACATGGAAATAGCTTGAAGTCAATTATTTGTGCTATGTAATTATTGTGTTGTGCTTTTTAGATTGGGCGTTCCACTGAGAGCCCTATAGATTTTGTGGTGACCGACACAATAGCAGGAGGCCAAGACGGCGAGGAGACGCCCATCACACAGAGCACCATCTCCCGTTTTGCTTGCCGAGTTGTGTGTGAACGTAATCCGCCGTACACAGCTCGTATCTATGCAGCTGGATTTGACTCTTCTAAAAACATCTTCCTTGGGGTAAATGCCAATTATTCTAACATGCTCAATAATGACTGTCTTTAACAATAAACTCAACTGTTTTATCGTATACACTAGGCAGATAACCTCACCTTATATGCTTGCCTATTCATTCTAACCAAAAGGAAAAAGCTGCAAAATGGAAGAATCCTGACGGCCACATGGATGGCTTGACGACCAATGGCGTGCTTGTAATGCACCCTAAGGGTGGCTTTACTGAGGAATCCAAGCCTGGTGTTTGGAGAGAGATTTCAGTTTGCGGAGATGTATACACTCTGAGAGAAACCCGCTCTGCGCAGACCCCCGGCAAATTGGTCAGTACTTGGCAGACCAAGGATTGCTGCTTCAATGAAGTGTTGCTGTTCCTGATGTCCCATCACAAACAGAAAATAGCTTTGATCATCACTTGCACAGCATCAAGTGAATTTGCCTTTTCTCCTTTCATTCAGGTGGAGAATGAGAATAATATACTACAGGACGGCTCCCTGGTGGATCTGTGTGGAGCTACGTTGCTGTGGCGCACAGCAGAAGGCCTCTTTCACACTCCTACACAAAAGCATTTGGAGGCTCTGAGGCAGGAGATCAATGCGGCGCGGCCCCAGTGCCCCGTCGGTCTGAACACTCTGGCCTTCCCAAGCATGCAGCGCAGTCGAGCCTTCTCCTCTCTTGAGGAGAAGCAGCCTTGGGTCTACCTGGCGTGTGGCCACGTGCACGGTTATCACAACTGGGGTCACCGATCAGAGCAGGAGCCTAACACCCAGCGAGAGTGTCCCATGTGCCGGGTAGTTGGGCCCTATGTACCACTTTGGCTTGGCTGCGAGCCAGCCTTCTACGTAGACACAGGGGCACCCACGCATGCATTTGTTCCATGTGGACACGTGTGCTCAGAGAAATCCGTCAAATACTGGGCGGAGATCCCTCTCCCTCATGGCACCCATGCCTTTCATGCTGCCTGCCCCTTCTGCGCCACCCAGCTCAGCCTCACCCAAGGCTGTTCCAAACTAATCTTCCAGGGCCCAGTTGACTGAGCTAAAGGCTCCTGCTCCAGAGAGATTGGACAAGAATGCCACCATGCTGTGAAACTGTTTTATTTTGTGCTTTCTATTATTTGTGTACACCAGCTGTGGAAAGAAGTTCGGCTTATCAAGCTCTGGTGAGATACTTCATATTCTGCACAACAGAGCGCCATCGCAAATTGTCGAGGGCCTCGTTTTTGATTTCTCACTGTGGCACTAGGAGATGTGGAGAACTATGGACCACATATGGCCGACTCCTCTCGAACCAAAAACTTTTACTGTTAAAAAAGGACAGCTGTTACTCGTGAAATTAAAATAGCTGCTGTTTTGCAATCGAAGGCTGTAAGATTAGAGTTGTTGAAAGAATTAGCTTTTTTCCCTCTCTGAATGAACAAGATTATATTGAGCCAGTGAAATTGAGTCCATGTGAATGAAGAGAAAGGATATGGGTTTTGTCTAGTTTCTAGTAGACAGTAGAGGTTCAAAAGCCAGACAGCTGGACTGTTGGCTGAGAAAAGGTCTGTAAAGAGATTGATCCTAGATCTCTCAGAAGGAAGTGCTCCCCATTGGTCATTTGACCCTTTACCTTAAATGGCATCTACATCACATAACTTGGGAGGCGTCTTCCATTTGATTAAAAAAAACTTGAAGGAGGGGACAAAGACTTTGTGTACAGAGATATAATTGAGTGCCTAACTTCCCATTTAATTTTGGGAATATTTTTCATTCAAAGGATATTTTGTTGAAGGCAAAGGAAGACTGGGTTTTGCATACAGACATAAGGAAATGACAACCCACACAGATTCCTCTTCCCATTTTTATGACATAGAAGAGGTATTTTACTATTTTGGCCCCTGTACTATTTTGTAATGCAAATATTAATATATTTTTCTCTTGCAAAAATAATGTGTGAGAATGCTATGAATGCGCGTGTGCATGTGTGACCGTCTGTGGGTTGGAGTGTGTGGCGGGTGCCCCTCAGGCTTTGTTTAAATCTCCCTGCATCATGTCACCTCTATCCCTTTTGTGTGATTTCGCCTACCACTCAAAACACTACTAGAGAGAACACAGGAATTTAACCAACCTTGCATGGGTTGACAATGAATGTATTGATTTACATTGACACCTCTCAACTGGTGGTGCTTTCTTGATGACTGTGTTGTCAACAATGTAGGTAAGGCAATATTCAACCTGCAGTCAAAGTCGGCGTTGGAACTGTCGAATATGCATCAATGACACCTGCTTGACAGCTGTGTCTGTTTCCCACAAATGTACTCCATTCAAACTGCACTGTTGTTAGCTTTATCCCGTGTGTTGGGTCTGATCCAATGATTTGTGCACCATGAAACCTGGCCAAAGCCTCAGCAGCATCCAGAGATTATACCAAATAAGAGGAGGAGCTATTTTTTCTCCACATGCAAGATATAACCACTTCCTCCAAATAGAGTGTTTTCTGTAAGCAATTCTAAATCTAAACTGCTGCTATGGCGAAACGTTGACAGCTTTGGATTATAGTCAAGGCTGTGGAGTTGCGTACACCAGCTCTGTGGAAAAATGATATAATCTAACACAATGCCAAATTTGGTAAATTCTCTCCCATGTGGATGATTCAAATTGTTTTGAAAAGAAAAAAAAAACATGGATGAACCCAGAGATAAAATCAGGGACAGATCTGCATTCTTCTGTAATGTTAGCCTCAGATTGCCCATGTGTAAAGTGCAGCTGAAGCAAAGTCAGTCACTAGTTTTATCAGAAGAATACCTAGCATTCAATTTCTAGTAATAGCATCCAAAAAGTAATCAATGTTATGTAATTTTGGATAGAATTCAGAGGTGTTGCAGATGGGAGAAATCCACCCTTATTAAAAGCTCAAGGATTTAAACAGGAAAAAATCAAATTCATAAGCAAGGCAGGACTGTCTGTCCCCCAGGTCCTTCCTGTGAGAAGCATACTTAGCTTGCTGAGCAAAATTACTTATAGCTCACAGGTCAGAGCTTTTCTGAATGGATTGATTTCTTCACATTTTATGTAGCCACCGTGCAGGGTCAGGCACTAGCCGCATATTGTACAAAAGCATTCCTTTTTAACTTTCAGCCCAAACACTGTGCCCATTGCTAAAGACTGTTCAGTAACAGCTGCATAGTAGCTGCCTCAAACATTCCTCCTTGGTAAACATGGGTGGGGCCCTTAGTTCACTCAAGGGCTTGTTCTATGATTTTGTCTCCAACAGGAACTCTGTAAAGCCATGGAACGCAGTGATATGCCCAATGCCACCTTTTGCTCATAATAAAATATTTTTTAAAAATAACTTGGAATGAGGTGCCGTTTCCGTTTTGTAGGCCTGACAAGTCAATTTTTATACTCGAAGCTGATCGTACACTGAGGCGATTCAAAATGATTCAATTACTTAAAAGGGGAACAGATATTTGTTCCTTCTTCTGGCCACTGCCTTTGAACTCTCAGTTTGTCTCAGCCATGTTCACACAACATAGCAGAAATATTTAATCACACAGTTACATATGTGTTTCATCATTCCCCTGTATGAGCATTCCCTTGCTATCTTTGTTGCGAGAATGGCTCAGAATTTGATAGTCCTATCAGTCACTATTTTTGAGATAAGGGACAACATTTTCTTGAAGTCTATCCATATTTCATATTATATCGGCTTCTATATCTCCCGCCTGTCACGTCACAATATTTGTCATTAAAAGTCATGGGATGAGCAACCCAACATGATTGTTCAGCGTTGATTCCTTCTGAGGCCACAGGGTGGCACAAGTTCCTCAACAATAGACATGTTGGCAATCGGCCCAACGAACCAATGAGCCAGCAGCATTTAATATCTTTATATACAAAGCAAAGAAATCCAACTTTGATGATTTATTAGGCATCCGACTAAACATTAGCGGGTCAAAAATACATTTGAAACAACATACATTTAATTTACTAAATAAGCGTTGATTTGGAAAGAAAATCGGTCAGTGGGGGGGGGGGGGGGGGTAAATGTTAAGGTTTCATAACCCTTTACATGGCTTTTGTGTTTTTTAAATGATTTCACTCAATTTGTTTGATATCAGAAATCATATGTAAAACCAGGGTGACAAATATAAACTGTTGTCTCAATTTTTACCAGAATATTTTTTCAGTGCAAGCACAAATTACATTGAAGACAGTTTCCATCATTTGCATTTGACTTCATCTTCTCTATTATAAGGGTACATGAGAAGGATTTAAATACATAACATGTCAGTTAGGTACGTGGTGAGGAACGGCACTGTGGGTTGCCGTGCTTCCTAATTAACATTTCTGCAGAAGATGTGAGATGGGTTCATATGTCTACACGTTTGTGTTTTTCTGAATGACAGTAGAGACAGTGAAGGTGACAGCATGCTAATTTTGAGATCATTTGCTGGCTCCTCTGCCTTAAGCAGGGCAGGGCTATGCAAATAAAAGGGAATGATTCAATATTTATTTTTTTAAACTAGCCCCCTGCAAGGGAAAAAAACAGCGTTCATGTGCTTTTCTGATGCTGTTCTAGATCACTGTCTTGATTCTAATTAACCTGTTATAGACATGAAACCTGTTTCCCATCTTCATTTGTTTTAGTTCACTTTGAATGCAGCATTTTTGTTACATGTTTATACTACACTGCTCAAAAAAACAAAGGGAACACTTAAAAAACACATCCTAGATCTAAATGAATGAAATATTGTTATGAAATACTTTGCTCTTTACACAGTTGAATGTGCTGGCAACAAAATCACACAAAAATGATCAATGGAAAACAAATGTATTAACCCATGGAGGCCTGGATTAGGAATCACACTCAAAATTAAAGTGTAAAAACACTCTCCAGGCTGATCCAACTTTGATGTAATGTCCTTAAAACAAGTCAAAATGAATCTGTGTTGCTTCCTGAGTGGACACTATGATTTCACAGAAGTGTGATTGACTTGGAGTTACATTGTGTTGTTCAAGTGTTCCCTTTATTTTTTTGAGCAGTATATATAAGTGTATCTTAAAACAGGGGTTTTCATCATGGCAATCTGAACAATCTGCCATAAATTATTTTGACATATACAAGAAACTGAAACAAAAAGCCCCAACTTGAAAATCAACCAGAAAATACACAGAATCAACTAAAACTAATTAATTCATCTCCTTCCAGGGTTTCTGGTTCATGTCAGAGGTAAAACTTTGAAAGCCCCTCTGCACAGTTAGGCTGTATTCTCAATGAAGGTCAGGTTTATGCCGCTGGTATTATGAGGTGGGAACCTGCAACAAGGAATTACCAGAATAATAGAAGAGAAAGGGTATGTGCCATAGAGAAACACAACAAGAAGCACCAGGGGGAAAACCCAGGCATAACACCACTGCAAGCTGAGACAAAAAAAAAAAACAAAACACAGGGGATCTCATCAAGAGACAAAACCTTGAACTAAAATACATCAACATTTTTTTATTTTGATGCAGAATAGGTGTGGCGACATGAGGAGAGGCAGGGAACTGATTAATCGAAAACAATAGGAACAAGCAAGGATAATGAGGAATGATTAAACAGTGTAGACCAGCAATAGAGCAGGACAGACAAAAGTGTAAGAGGGTGAGAGAAGACAGAATATGTGTGGCAATGATCTGAAAGAGCACAGATCATTGCACAGGTATACATGCTATATAATTCTGATCACAAGAAAAATGCAACAAGATGTTCATAGTAATTGTTTGTTTCTGTTGTCTCTTAGAAACAAATTAAGTATTTCTAAATCTGAATCTGAAAAAAATAGGTTAGAAGTAGTATGAAATCTGATGTGAAAGAGTTAGTGTGGGGGTATTTCAGAGCCCTTTTACCTCCGAATATCTGATCTTCTGTATTTTCATCATTGTGCTTTGCATGAGTTCTTCTTGGATTTGGTGATTCCAGTTGGATTTCTTTGCAAAAGCTAACATATTTCTGAAGAGAGGGTTTCGCTTAAAAAAAATAAAACCATATGGTGACAGTTGGCATTTTACTGGTAAACATTTCTTTGCATGCTGTTTGCCCTCAGACCAAACTAAAATGTGACATGCCACAGGTGGCAGCAGGCCATGCGCCAGTTCATCAGCAGGACATCTAACAAATTGAAGGCTGAGATTCTCACCTTAATTACCTAGTGTGCAACTAAGGCAAATTATATGCAGATCATCATCTGAAAATAAGAGATAGAGCTCTTCCCCCCTGTGTAAATTGGGAAACATACAACCCACAACCCAGCACAACGTACATCTGTCTCCTCGGTGTTAATATAGAAAACTTGGCAGTCATTTTTTTTCCATGTCTACCGCCAAATTGGACTGCCATGGCACAGTGGCATGTATTGGTTGACATGCTGTTAATTTATCACTATTTCTGTCTCGTGGATTTACTCATTATGTGTTGAAGTAAATCTCTCATCAATTATCCACATTACTCTGTTAGCTGGCTTTCAATTGGATGCCGTTTTTCATCAGGGTCAAACACCTAACACACAACTGTCACTTTCATTATTTTGATGTTGTCTCACACATTATTTTCCAAATATTTTTCATTTCCTGCTCTGCTTTTCCGTTTGCTTTGCAGCAGTCGCTGAACAGGGTTCAGGCTGTTTCCAGCGCAGTTTGGAGAGGATTATGATTATCAGACCCTATTTACTATTTTGTGTGGTTCTGAGAAAACTTTGTTCCCATCTCCACTTATTACAGTTCACTATTTTCTCACTAAATAACTAATGAGCTGTCAAATAAAATACCAACAGGCAAGAGAGGAGCTGGTGCAAATATTTTACAAGAACCTAGAAAATTGCCATACTTTCAGAAAATAAGCACCACAATTAGATATAAATGTGGGACAGAGAGAGGTGCCCTCTTTCTTTGGCTCGCTCTTGCAGAGGCACATGTGGCTTCTTGCCTACTCATCCAAACAAGGGGACAAATGACTTTAATTATAGAGTAATTGCAGAGTCTTGTGTTAATTAAATCTTTATCAGTTCAAGTAAGTGGATTGCTCCCAAATGGAAACCATGCAGTGATGTGTCTGTCTTGCCCCCGCATCCTAACCCCCTGTCTAAACTTTCCTCCACCGCCACATTCTGAGAGCGTCTTTGATTCAGTCTCGAGACTCTCCCTCGCTCTCACCCCTGGGTCTCACACGGAAATGATTGGGATTAGCATCACTGGGGAAGGGGGTTGTTTCACTTGCGCTGTCAGTAGCCAGCTGTTTCTTAAAAATACCACAACAAACATAGCAGCTGCATCAGGGAGTGTCCTCTGCTGGAGAATAAGATCCAAGATTTGTCTGAGGTTCCTGGTGTTTGACAAAATTGAATCCTCTCTCATTTTAATTGCTCTCTACTAGGTGTGCTGCTTCGGGCCATGAAAACAGGTGCTCTGTATGTTGTTCCTTCTTCCCCTTAGACTATTATGTTCCATTGTGCAAAATGCAGATTATGATTTACTTGATCCTTGTCATCTATCTTATTTAGGATCGTTTATGTAGCCACATGTTACAAAGGAACAGCAGTCAGCCCTGTTATTATATGTATTTGAGTCCCCCTGCTTCTTGAAATGAGAACAGGATCACAGAGGAGAATTAATCTCTTGCGACATTCTTTGATTCAAGGCCTCCCCACATTTTAGATAAATGCAGAAAAATGACTTTTTTCTGGTGATTTTGGCAACACATTAAGTATTTCGCAGAATGGTGCCTTTCGACACAATGACTGAATTAGCTCTGATAAGCAAAACCATGGTAATGACATGCACACATCAAAAAGACACAGTCGGTGTCTGTAAATGTTCATTATCAATACCAAAACATTTGCAAATCAGTCTGATTCAAGTGAATACAATGTAGTGTTTTTTTAGTGATGTGACAAGTATAACCATTATTTACACAGGGAAAATCCAAAATGCAGGTGTGTTTTTTTGGTCAATCCTGTTATGTCCACACAAATCTTAGCTTGTGGATACTCGGCGAGCAACTGTTTAGAAGAGAGAATGTTTATGGAAGGATGAATGGGTGCAATATAGCTGTGAAACAGATTCAAAGGGGCTTGGGTGGATTACACCTCATTTCAAGGGTGCTTAAAGTAAGATTAAAATAGATACTGTAAGCAGCGACAGAGGAAAATACAAAATCAGATAGACTGAATTTTTCTCTGCTGTTTCAAAATCCTCTAGTTTGTTCAGAACAGTGGTCAATGTATTTAGGGGTTGGGGAATGAGGTGCCCTCACAAGAATCTCTCTATGCATGAGGCACATAATTGTGTTTTTTCAGCAAATATGACTAAGCAAAATAGTCATTCACAGATTTTACCTGTACTGTTCTACCAATGGCCTGTACAAATACTCGCACTTGGAATGTTCAGTCTCATTCTGATGAGCACATGCTGGCAGATACTGGCACATACTGTTTGCGGGTGCATGGTTGTACTCTCGTGCTGCACACACACCCCTCACATATAATCTGAGGAGATAATGAATTTAATACCACTGCTATTCCAGACAACTAATGTTTGTTAATAGCCTGGTGCCATATGGAAGTATGGCCTTAACTATGTGGATAATTCTTCTCTTTGGACAAGCAGCTAATAAAAAAGGCCTTGCATTTTCTGGCTGCAATTGGGGAAAAGGGGGAGGTTTGGGGGATGCGCTTAATCCACTCGACTAATGATGCCCTTGCCTTGAATAGAGGCTGCAGGCATTGTGAATACACTGCATCAATGCAGCTGTGTTGTATCTTTTCCATCACAGCTGAAATGTGTATACACATTTACATGCAGCAGTGTTTCTGCAAACGCTTTTCAGTTTTGCCGGATACAAAAGTCCCATCTTCTATTTGGCGTGAGGAAATGGACGTGTTGGTTTTAGAAAGACTTCATGACGTGCCCAACTACCCCCTTAATGCGTGTGTGTTAACAGGGTAGTGGGACACACACACACATGCACAACTCTCAAATTCTTCTCCCCATATCCCCCTGCCAGCAATGCAGCCCAGTGGATAACCACGCATGGATTAGCAGTGACATCACACTGAAGAGATGGCTGAGCCTGAGTGAGGAAGGGTGAGTGATTTGTGTGTGTGTGTGTGTGTGTGTGTGTGTGTGTGTGTGTGTGTGTGTGTGTGTGTGTGTGTGTGTGTGTGTGTGTGTGTGTGTGTGTGTGTGTGTCAGACAGGTCTGAAAGTTATATGTGTGTTCAAGACTGATTAGACAGTGAGGGTGGTAGCTAGGATTAGAGAGCCATCTGAGAGTTGGCTAGGTGCTGACACCACTCCACCTCACCAAGGGCTCAATTTACTGAGGGATCAGAGTCATTCATGGTGGGCAGGGATTATTATCAGTTCAATAGGGCAATTTCTTTATTACTGTAACCCTTTCAACCTGTAAAATATGGTCACATGTGAGACATTTGCAGGTGTATGTATCACATTTCAGCTGTAAACTGGTGCATTTCAGCCCCAATTGTCTATTAGCAGCAGGAGCAGTCCAATCCAGTGAAAATTAACAACGTTGAATGCAGTCACACCATATATTTATTTGTTTTTACAAGAAAATTCACTGCCTCCTTTGATAAGTACCTTTACACAAAACTGTCTGCTTGCTCAAATGAAAGAGAATGCATCACATTGTGATACATCCACTATGTCATTCAAAAAAGGCATTTTTTCATATTGTAGGTAAGTTATTATAGCGTTTCTAGCGTTTTTAGTCAGGGGAAACACCGGTAAAACGTCTGTTTTAGAAATCAAGCTTCTTTTTTTTAAACTTGGAGGCAAACGTTGGTTTAAAAAAATAATGGACATATCGCCACAGTACTTGGGTGAAACAGATTGGGGAGCCCACTCACAGGGCAAGCTCTGCGTGTGTTTGTTTATATGCGCACACACGGCAGTGTTCTGCTCGTGGGGTGCAGACCCTCCTTCATCACCGGTCGTCATCCCCGAGGCGCTGCTATGAACCAGGAAGTGCTGGCGGTCGGGGTTCGAAGGAAAATCGGGAAGGATCTGCGTCCTGCTCCGCGGCAGCAGCTGGGAACTACGTATAATGCGACCGGCTTCAATATCATGACCACTATTTTGAGCGACAGTTTCAAGTACGGGAATAGCATAGCACGTTAACCTACGGCTGTGTTACAGTTACATCTCAGGAAGAGAGGCGTTTTACGTTTTCCGAAAACTACTCAGTTCTTTATTTGTGTCTAAATTATTATACTAACAGCCCCAATTTGGCGCCCGTTTCCTGAAAACAGGTACATATGGGCAACATTTTCATCTTGGCGCAGCATTTTTGGATGCTAATGTTAGCTTGCTAATTGAACATCAGCTGCAGTTTTCCGTTTGTGTCCAGACAGAGGGATGGATACTAGAGAGAAAAGAAGTTGGATTCTGACAAGCGTAACGGCCGCTTCTGTCGCCGCTCTTTATGTGCCGTGTGTGCAGAGAACCGTCCCCGGTGGAGACTCAGGTTGGTGCCCTAGCCTGCTCGCTAACGCTGGTCGGTTCATGTCATGTGGCTTTATGTGTATAGCCAAGCAACCAATCGTACTACGCCTTGCTAATGTGAGTGCTGTGGTTATTACCGGTGCTGCTCGCGGTGCTGTCACAGGGCTTTGGAAGCACAGCAGAATCGAAAGGGAAACTAAAATCTAAACCAATTAGCATAACAGCGAGAAAAACTTCGAAGAAACGTCATCAATAATACCCCAAGAATATTTCGAATACAATTGGCAAATACAGCTCCACGATTCGAGGACATTGTCAAGCAGCGGGGCATCGTGAGAGTCATACCCCCCCCCCCCCCGAAAAAAAATATGAAAAAAAACAACAAACAAAAATTGCTGATGATGAATGAATGAATTCATACTTTATTGATCTTTATTGAAGTCTTGTGTTACCGTAGCAGGAGAGCTGCTGCAACAGGCTGCTGTCCTCCAGCGCCATCTTAAAAATTAAAGAGAGGAAAGAAGTGAGAACAAGGTGGAAGGAGAGGGAAAAAATGTGATGCAACTCAAACGGAAATTGTGCTCGTGGATAGCAGTACAATTGCATTTTATTGCTATATAATCAAATGTCCATGTTTGTGCCCTTAAGTACTTAGAATTGCCCTCAAGTACTTAAAATTTAGTAAATGTCCTGCAACATCAGTGAAAGTCGGAGACCAGGATTGTTGAAAGGTGGAATCAACACTGTTTGCCCAAAGAGGCTGCCATGCGAAACTGCTGTATTCTCTACTTTTAATACTACTTTGAAGTATAATCAAAACATTTGAAACAGGCAGATAAAGGCTATTGCACAACAGGTATGGTTCATTTGAGAATATGTGGGTAATGTTTTGACACACACACAATATACTCATTGATGAAAGAATCAGTTCAGATGACAGTTTTATATTTCCCTTTAAATTCAAGTAATTGTAATGGAATTTATTTATTTCTATTCATTTTTTTTCATATAGTTTCTTATTACATAATTGTGAACCAGCTTCCAGTGCAACGTATTGTCTTTTCCCAGTCAACACAATTTATATAAAAGAACCATGCAGGATTCAAGAATTAATTCCACTTTAAGCTTTTAATTGCATAAGGAGATACTGTGGAGTTTCTCTTTTTTGTAGATTTAATCTCTGCAAAAACTTAAGAGACCACTGCTATTTTTTGAGACATCAGCATCTCCATATAGAGTATGTGACAATCATTCCATTCCAGTGTCTCTTGAATTCCAACATAAGCATACCTGTTTCTGTCTAATATGGTGCTGATGAGGTGATTACTTGAAATAAATAGTATTTGATAAGGAAAAGTGTAAAAACCATTACTGTGGTCATCATTATCCTCTTGCAACAGGACCAATTGGATGGCAAAAAAGTGCTAGGCGCACATCAAAAGTAACTGGAATAAAAAAAACAAACAAATATTGACCATGCCAGGAGAAATGAAAAGAAAAGTTTTGTGTGAGGAAAGAAGGTTCTAGCTTTTCTATCAGAGGGATACAGTGAGCGTCGGGTTGTGTTTATCCTTAAAATATCCCAGACTGCGGTTCATAAGAACAGGGTCAAGCACCAGACTTTTGCAACAACATAGCTACAGTCTGGCAGAGGTCGAAGATGACTCTCCACTGACCAGAATGACCGTTGCCTCATTCCAGTGTCACTAAGGAACTGTAGGATGGCATCAAGTGACCTTCAAAAAGAGTGCACATGATGAAATGATGTTCAAAACAGACTGCAGGGCTCAAGTTGTGTAAAGCTAGAAAAATGGCCTTCATCAATGGCAATCAAAGAAGAGCCAAAATGAAGTTTGCAAATGACCACAAGCATTGGACCACAGAAGACTGGGGTAAACTCATCTTCTGTGAGTCTAATTTCCTGCTTTGTCCAATACCTGGCTATCTAATGGTAGACGGAGATCTTCAAACCACAGTGTCTCACACCCACTGTGAGGGATCGGTGAGGCTCTGGAGATGGTTCAGCAAGGCTGGAGTTGGGCAGATTCATCTTTGAGAAGGACGCATGAATCAAGCCAGGTAACAGGTTATCCGTGAAGAAAACGTGCTGCTTTCTGATAATGTTCCCCGACTCGGAGCATTGCTTTTTCAGCAGAACAATGCTTCATGCCACACGTCTAGGCTAATCAAGGTGTGGATGAAGGAAAACCTCTGGAACGTGATCAAGAGGAAGATGGGCGGTCAGAAGCCATCAAACAAAGCTGAGATGCTTGAATTATTTTGTCAGGAGTGGCTTAAAGTTACCCAGCAGCAATGTGAAAGACTGGTGGAGAGCATGCCCACATACATGAACGCTGTGATAGCATATCAGGGTAATTCCACCAAGTATTGATTTCTGAACACTTCTTAAGTTAAATAACTGGCAATGTGTTTTTTGAATAAATATAATGTTTTAACATCATTTGGAGTCCGAAAACACTATATCTTTTTCGGTGTTATAACCATTTTTCATTTGCTCCAAATAAATGCTCTCAATGAAAATATTTGTATTTGGAATTTGGGAGTTAAGTTGTCTATTAACTGTCTGGTCTTGTATCTCACCCAGCTAGAGGTACAAGCTTGACTATGTTTCTGTATATTTTTTGCATGTATTCTGTTCCAGGTATACATTGTATGTGCAGCTTTTCCACAGTCAATCACAAATTTCACAAAATGTTCAGTCTGTGGCAGCATTTCTGCAGATCGGTAGCTGACACCTCACTGCTAATAGCACTTCCCCAAACATGTGATTGGACATTTGACTTTTTTTCAATTATGGTATAGAGGATCTTTCTCCAGTCTGAAAATAGCTAAAGCTCCCCTGCACATCCTCTGGAGTAGGACTAACAACGCTGAAAAGGATAAACCAAAAGTTTAATTTGATCATTTTTATTGCAACGTTTTAATCATGGCACATTATTCTAGTCACAGAAAGGAAATAAAAGACATTCATGAAGGTATTTCATGAATGCACATTCATTTCATGAAGCACATTCATTCCATTTTGAAAATGTAACAGAATCTGCAAGTTTTTTTGACATAGCAAACAAACAGTCAGACATGTATTCTGTTACTGACTGCACAACTTTCGATGGGTACTATAGCTCCCTGTTGTTAAAATATGACTGAGACCTTTATATTTTAGAACTTGGGAACAAGACATTCTGTGTATGCTAATACAATGTTAATGTTAAATGTAATGTTAATAAAACGTCCACTCTTCTACAAAGAGATCCAGGAGTGGATGGATTTCAGTCTGTATCTGCATATTCTGCTGGCAGATGTTGAAGTCCAACATTCATTGGAATGCAGTTTATGAAGGGATGCTGTGCACTATTAGAGATAAGTGTTGATAAGTGATTGCCCGGTTACAGACTTGTAACTATGGACATGAGGATATGAGAGTCCCACTTGTTAGGTTTGCACCATTCTGGCTGACGAGCTGCAGAAGGGAAGGCACATTTGCAGAATTAAAGCATATGAAAAGCTTGGCCAGATATGAGCGGGCAATGATGTGGAGAGAGCAGGTAGCTGGAGTGCTGAGTAGCCCTGCTGCTCGTGCTGCTGTCGAGGGAATAGGGCCTTTTGAAAAAATGGTCAGCCCCTTCTCCACAGTGTTTAGGGACGGTGCAGGATGCCCGCTCTGATAGTGCCAGCTGAACACCCTTCTGAATTCTCCAGGTCTCCGTCTCTGTGTCCTAATCTCTTTAGGTGTGATGTGCCCTGGAGAGGTTTGAGCGCAGCCCCGCGGGAACGCTGTTGTCTAGGAATGTGGAGTGTGGAAATGATAGGGATTATGGGAAGACTGGTGTGGGTGCCCATGCTCCACTATCACAAAGACTCTTGGCACCCTTGCTGCTACCCTGTTGAGTCAATATTTTCCTTTTTTAGTGTTTGGGCTGGAGAACTATCTCTGTGGCACTGGAATGTTTTGGCTCAGTATTAGTTTGAGTTCCTATGTTGAATGGTGTAAAAGTGTGCCACTACTGAGGGAAAATGAGTGAAATTGAGAAATTGATGAAGGATGAGAAAATGTGATGTAAAATGATGGTAGCTGGCGGCTCATGCCAGGTGAAATGGAACTGTGAAAACATTTAAGCTGTGCAGGTGGAGGAGTTCTGACTTCATGGTCCATTAGACTGATAAGAGTTCAGGCTCCTCATGTGGCAGAAAATGTAGGCATCATAATTCACTGTGTCGGCAAGGTTGCAAAGTTAGTGCGGCTTTCAATGCCATCAGAAATTCAGCTGTTCATTTCGATAATGGGTTGCATGTTGGTGTTCTAGCTGCATGAAATACAAGTTTTCCTTTGATTGAATAAAGTATGTGAAACAGTTTCTATTTATACATGTATAAATGACCAACAATACTGTATTTGTAATTCTAACATGGTTTGCTGTTTTCTAATCCGATATGTAAAACTAGAGAGCTGTTGATTTGTATTGTCTGACTATTAGCTGAAAAACCTTGTAATTTTTGTCCTACTTTGTTGTAGGCATCTTACTGAGTTGATGCTATGAAAGTCATGGAGTTTTTGTCTTTTCTGTGCTGATGAAGCTAAATGAGGCCACTCTGTTTTTGTTCATTATTAAGTGAAACGTATATGGGACTACCCGCAAAGTACCAGTAGAGGGAGCTGTCTTGAGCCCAAACGTTTATCAATGTTAGTTAATCTGAACCAAATTTCAATTTTCATGAGTGGGAGATGCAAACATTGGGTGAGAAATCACTATAATTTGAAACGCTCTGGGTATATTCTGGCACAAATGGGTTTGTGCCCAAATACATTGAAGCTTCCTCAAATAGCTTTTGGGGGTTTTCATTTCACTTTGTGCTATGCCTCACACAGAGCTTGTCAAGAGATTGCGCACCCAGCTCTTATTTTTACAGCTTACCTCATTCTGTGTCTGTCACCAGCATTGCCTTTCTGTTTGTGCCCAATGGACTAAACGAGACACTGAGACACTTGGAGTGTGGGAGCAGGCAAAAGGCATGTAGAGTGGCAGAAGAAAGAGGAAAGGAAAGGACCCTGATGCATGGGGAGGATGGGACTAGAAGCATTATTCTCAGATCAGCATATGTGTCTTTGTGTGACAGAGCATTGGAGAGGGTGTCTAATGGTTTGTGTGTGTATGTGTGTTTATATCTGTGTGTATGTGCTGGAGAAAGGGAGGGAGGCATCAGGGGAGAGACGAGAGATGAAGAGAATGAGCGTGCCGCTTAGGAAATGTCACACTGGGAAGATTTGCAGGTTTTGATCCTGGCAAATTAATGCAAAACCCCAGTGCAAGTATTTGATTTGGGAAAACTTTGGGAGCAGAGTTGTCTCTTAATAATAATTATTGGGTTTACATTAATTTCCTCCCCTATTCTCTTCCACAGGAGAGCTGATCACCACTGCTTGTGAGCTGGGGGTAAGTCTTAGCTGTATTGTTTAATCAATTCACTCATTAACTCTTATAAGCATTAAGGAAGTTTAATTAAGCATGGGCAGAAAGCAGATTAATTTACTTTCAGTCCACAGGTTTCCCCCTTCTTTTTTATGCACTTATTTTACTAAGTTGCAAGTAGAGAATGCTATAATTTGCAACCCGTTTTTCAAATCCAATTAAAGTCAATGGTAAGGCGATGGCTTTTGTAGGCTTTGCCTTATGTACGGTATAAGGCTTATTATATCCACCCCTCTTTTTTGTGTGTGTGTGTGTAAGCCGCAAAGAATGAACTAAATCGGGTTAACAGTTATAATAAGTTTTATTATTTAATAAAGTTTATTACGCTGCTGTGATCCTTTTAGGGAGGCTGAGTCGGTGTCACTATGCCAGTAATCCTGCCGTTAGTGCTGCAGTCCGTGTGGCCTGCCCGTCTGTCTCTCAGGCCTCCCCAGGGCCTTGCAGGCCGTCCCTGGGCCCCAAGCTTCTGGCCCCCCCTCCTGTTCCCTCGGGTTCTACTTCTCCTTACTCCCTTTGGCTGTTGTCCTTCAGCTGTCCTTCGGTTACATCTGCCCACTTGTTTCAGTCACACAATGCTTCCTCCAAATCCAACTCATTTTCCCTTTGTCGATGATACCTAGCTGTCTGACACTATCTCTGAGTTGACCAGTGAACTGTCTACTTAGTTTTAGGTGGCTCATTCATTTAATTATGTATTTATTTATTGCTCTTCTCCTTTTCCTGCCCTCCATGTCATATTGTAAAATGCTTTCCAGCTTGTGGCATGGTGGATCTATGTTTCAATTATTACTTTTTTTAAATGTTTGAGCATATCCAAAAAGCTTTTGTTGTGTTTGTGATGTGACAGATCAGCTTGTCAGACTCACCTTTCAGCTTTGTATTCATTTGATGCGTTGCCCCTTCTTCCTGTCTGCATGGCTCATGTTATCAGTGCCAGGGAATGAATCTGTGTTTAATGACTGAGACCTTATCTGGGGGAAGGAGACTTAGCAGCTAATTGCTGTGATTGCTGAGATCCCCTAGACGAGAGAGACTGCAGCTTGGAGGTGGTTTGGGGGCTGGGGCTTGGGAGTGCCATGTGATCCACCATGGGCTCTGGGGAGCTGTGCTGTCCTTGGGAAGAGGCCAGTGGAAAAAAAGTGAATGGGGTGACAAAAAGGGGAGAGAAAAAGGCTCTGGTTATATAGACTTGTCAGGCATGGTTGGTTTTACTTTCCTGTAGTAATGCAGCTCTACATCACACATTATTTTTATGAACAAATTTAGTGACTCATCTGTGGTTTGTGCGCTGTTTTCCTTGCATATTTACTTTGATTCCTTTTTTGTTTTGTACGTTTAGGTAGCTCACCCTCCAGGATATCCTCTCTTCACACTACTAGCTTACCTGGCTATGCATCTCCTGCCCTCCCTCTCTCCGGCGTACAGTGTCAACTTGATGAGTAGCCTCCTGGGGGCTGTAGCTTGTGCTACACTTTGCCTTACTGTCTGCAGGTAGGCTCTTTTGGGTTTATTCCATGTATCATAATCTTCCGATCTACAATTATTTCACTTTCAGTTCCTCTCAGAATGTGTTTTATGGCTAACATTGCTATTGTCAAGTTCTCTTGATTAGATTCTTCTGCATCATGTGGTTACCCGTGCATGTCAGTCAAGTAACTTCTTCTGAAACCTTTTTTCTGTGTACGAATTAGCCTCTGCATCGACCTACATAACAAAAAGTAAAACATCCAAGGACAAGATCATTAACTGTTGGACCATTTTTCAGCTGAAATTACCCAGATTTTACATTTCCCTAATGTCTTTTTGTGTCTTGATGTTTTCTGGAGCAGAGTGTGGTATTTTTTGGTCTTGACAGACTGACAGTGGTGTCTGTGATCCTCTGTTCAGTATTCAGGAGTAGAGCCCAGCTGCCACCCCCACCCCCCCACCATCCTGCCCAGTCTGTTTATCCATCAGCCACCTATTGTGATTGAACGTGTGTGTGTATGTATATCATAATGATCATGCTCTCCAACACCCACCCCAACATTTCTCTTCTTCAGTCTCCCCATTGCCCAGCATGCCCCCAATCCTGACATGGCACGATTTCTAATCCTCCCCCTCTCTTGCCGCCTGGGATCACTAACTCTGTCCTCCCTCACTCCTTCTCTTCAACCTCTGCTTCTCTTGCTTACTCATAAGCACAGTGTACAGACTCTTCCTTGACATGTACCACGCTGCAGTTTTGCCTGCTGCTGACCCCATCATGTAAGGTGCTTTTTTACCCCTTGTCTCTTTGTCCGTGTGCTTATCTCTTTGAGTTGACTGGCCTACCTTACATCACACTTCTGCTGATCTTAGTACTTTTCCAAATGACATTGTCAGTTGCAATGTTGTGTCAACAATTTTTCTTTTTCACTGTTTATGCACATTCTGTGGCATGCCACATTCTTTAAATGTACTCCTCTAAAATAGGAAGTGTTGAATATAATGTAATTTTCCTGCGTTGTGGACTCAGCACAGGGAGAAAAAACAGGTGAAAAGAGTTGCGTGTGTTCCCAGTGGCCAGGACCTGTTTCCTGTTACCTTTGCCAGATTGAACAATTCGGCAGGTTGTCCGGGGCAAGTCAGGGTGCGAGGTCAGACCTGCTGGAGTGGGGCTGGGGCTTGGCAGGAAGTGCACCATAGGGTACAGGCTCTAAGCCCAGACTGCATCAGCTACAGTCCACACTCTACCTGACCAATCCTCATTGAGTGAATCAATATCTTTCTAGCCTTAACCACACTGGCTAAGATAGGAGGTGAATGAGATATCAGAAAAAAAGAGGACGCCAATAGCACTGTTTGGTGTTTGGATTAATTTTCCTCATGACCCCCTAGTCTTAATGCATTAGATGAGTTACTAGTCAACAGGAGGATTGGACTCAGCCCTTGGCCAGATGTTGAGAGGCACTTTTTTAGGGGCTAGAAATATCTATGCTGTCTGGATGTTTTTGGCTCACAGTGTGCATGTTAACTGTAACCCTGTTTGTAATCCCTGAGGATTTAGATCAAATTTTGGATTATGGTCAAGTAAAAAGTCATTATGAGAACCTCCAATTCCACCCTACTCCCAGCAACAGCTGATGGGGAGAACTGACTGTCGCTAGAGCACACAGTCACACCATATAAGCCTTTAAGTGTGAATGTATAATCTAGGTTTCAATTTGAAAAATAAGCATAAAAGGTTTTTGTTATTATCCGGTGAAGGCCTAGTTTGGGGTGAGTTTCTGGCTGTTAATCAGTTGGCAGAGTTCGACTGGAGAGTGGAGAGGGCAATAGATGAGGAGAGGGTTTCCAGATGTCAAGACCTCCGTCTTGGTTCTGGCAAGAGGATAAGTCATACCACCGCCCTGGGAGGATTCTCTGTCCCTCAGATGTAATGCCACCTCTGACTGATATAGAATATTCAAAGCTACTCTTTCTTGCCGTGACTCCCTTTGCTATGTCTTGTCACTGACATAATGATTGTTTTCTTTTATATTTTTCTCCTTTGAAGCCCTCATATATTTTTAAGTCCTTTTGAGTTAGAGGTTTGCACTTGCTGAGATAGGGTTGTTTTTTTTCTTTTTTTTGTGAAACTATTTTTAAGATGGTAAAATTTATCAAAGTTAATATGGGTTCTTGAAGGCAGTTTCTCTCAAATATTAAATTGTAAGACCTTCAAATTCTTCTGGAATATACCCACCATTGCAAGCCTTTGATGTATCAATTTAAATTAGTCAGCCAGATTGCAGTGTTTAATGTGGAGGAATGTAAGTTGATAGGCTTGGAAGCCTCTTCTCTCACTTGCATAAGTTTAAATGTAACACTTAACCTCCCTTTGATTTGTCAATTACAGTTCTCTTGGCTTGATCATATGGTGTGATGGCCAAATTGCACGTCTTGTTATGTTTTCACACTGTGGCCTGACAAGCCTTTGAGGATGGCAGACATAATGATAATTACTATCGATTGCACTTGGAGGTTTACGGAAAGACACATTTTGACCGTGGAATGCTATGGGCCTCAGCCATTAGTGTCTAAAGGAATGCGCCCAACATAACGGGATAATCCAGACAGCTCTGTATTCTGTGCTTTCTCATTTCACACTTTATCTTCTAAAGCTTCTCTGCATCTTCACTACCTGTGAGGAATTGCTCTTGATTCTTAGCTTATCCCGAGAAACCAGGACCAGTCACATGAGTGTGTCAAGAGTTTGGAGCAAGAAAACAATTTTGGAATGCGTTGTCATCAGTATTTTTGTTTTGATCATAATATTACCAAACAAGACTGTTGAAACACCCAAAATGCATCTTCCCCCCTCAGTCTTTAAAATTATATGCACACCTCTGAGAGGTCCCCACCCCATGAGCTTCTCCATGTGGCAAAGATGATACCTCAGGGGCCTGAAGGGTGGGCATTGGGCCATCCCCTGCCTTGTGCTGTGTCCCCAGCTCCTTATAAGGATCTCCACCATATGGTCCCAATGGCGCTTTCCCTCCTTGCTTGGCAATGCCAACTCAGGTGGCTAGTTTACCATACAGGTGACAATACATGCACCTTTTTGTAGCTATGTAAGGAGCAGTGTCTCAGAGCGGGTTGAAGTAGTTATTCATCTCTTTGCATAGTCTTGCATTGTTTTTATACAGCTAGTGAACACCAGCTGCGATATCTTTTGGAGTATCTGGCGCCGTTTCTTTGACAATGATTGCACTTCTGCCAGCAGGTGGCAAAATGACCCCTCCCACTCACATCTGCCACAGCTTCATTGAGTACACAATTCTTGCTGTTTCCTTATGAAAACATTGGTTTCCCTGTTTTCATGTTCTCTTTCAGCAGTATCTCATCTGTCATATTGTCGTCCAATAGACCTCTTTACTCCCCCATCCTTAGCATGACCAATGGTTCCCTCAGGACTCATCCTGTAATACAGTTAAACTGATTTCTAATGAAGATGTTATTTCCTCATTACTGGCAATGGGATGGGGACAGAAAGGAGGAGGGCTGGATAGACAGCAGAATACACCAGCAGTTTAATATTCCTTTTGCCCGTGGGCCTGAGATTGTGTCTGTCTCGGACGTCAATATTACATTCCTCACCCACCACAGGCAGTCTTAATAAGACACCAGGCACAGAGATGGATCAGACTCGGCAATTACAATTCACCCAGAATTAGTTAATGGAATCTATATTGCAATATTTATGTATCACTGGTATGTGCTTTATGATTGCTGGAAAAGGAAGCAATAAAAATGGTAGACAGTAGATTGCATAGACAGGATTTTTGTAAATTGTTTTTTTTCCCGCATATAATTTTGTGTGTTGGGTGGAGATTAAGATGGCATTCTTGGACAAATTGTCATGTCAGTGGTTGCATTGTTTGAGCAGAATTGTAGTGATTAATTTTATACGCACTTGAACACTGGACCTCATCCTGGAGGTGGGGAGTATGGGGGGGGGTTCTCAGCAGCAGAGCTGGACTCCCATTTATCCTCCTCACTGAGCGGACTGCATCCTTGTGGCTCACCAAGGATGAGGTTTTAACGTCAAGGAAGTGGCTGTTTTTCCGTGATTGGGTTGTAGCTTCTGACACAAATATGCAATTTTGATCATCCAGGAAAAAATGTCATAGTATAGAATTGTCAAATGATATGATATGTACACCTAATAGGGTGGATGTAAACACCTAGCACTATATATAGGACAACTAGGAAAAAGGCTGTAAATCTGTCATAATCTCAAGAATAAAAGAGATAGTATTTATTATGTCCTTTTATTTGATTTTGCTTTCCAGGCACAAAAGGGGCAGTCTCATAATTTTCTTACAAATCCAAGCATCATCAAAATTATTGCAAAGTCTTGGATTTTTCACCTCTGATGATTTGGATGTAGTATCCAGGTCATTGAATCCTACTTTAGTTATAGTGCAAATTGATTATCATTCTTTAAACTGACACTGCCTGTAAAATTCAAATTATTTTTAACAATAATGATAACACATTGTAGCTTTGTGATATCATTTTATAATCCTGACACTTGGGCTCCATCCATGATAACATATTCAAGTTTTTATTTTTATAGCTGTCAGTAGATTCTTCTAAATGACTAAAGGGTTTTGTTAATATTGTCAATGATGAAACATAATTTCATTATGTAATACCACTGAAATTCAAAGTATGACATCACATACGGTGTTGTTGAAATATTGCACGGCCCTAATTCACTTTGACTAGTTTGAAATCCATTTAAGTTACTTTACATAGTAGACCATTTGATTTTCTGGCACACTCACTGTAAACATTGTATGACTTAACAGCTTGAATTTGTATATCAATAGCTGTTGGCTTTGAATTTTCAAAGCAGTGCGTTAGGGAATTACCCTTGTAATAAAATGCGTGTATCCTGCCTGATGTCCTGGCCAGAGGAGAGCCCTAGGGTGTGACTGAGTGGCCAGATGGAAACCTCAGCCTATGCCTGAGCAGCCCACCTTCTCTGTGAATTCTCTACTCTTTAGGAATGTGTGATTCTTTTCCAGCATAGCTTCCCTAAACCACCACTGTGTTAGAGAACAGTAAGGCTTTGATCCACCATGGCACAGCTGTGGTATTGTCTGATCCCTGGGGTGGTGTGTGTCACTGGCTGCCTTGGCCAGCTCCATTGTGATGGTTCATTTAGTGCACAGTGCTGGTGTACGTTTTTTTGTGTGCTGTTATTTAGTGCGATGCTGATGCTGGCGTATCTCTGCCCTATACTGTTGAACTGAGGGGGTAAATGAGACAGGTCCCATTTTGACACTTCAAAGTGATTATACTCAGCCATTGTTTTGTCCTTGAAGGGGATACTGCTTTCCAGAGCCTGCGCTACCAATGCCATTTTTCATTTGTTTATTTGCCCTTTGATCTTTCCTATTGAATATTTTCCTTTTTTCTATTTACACCATTTATATTTTTAGACAAAATGCTGAATTATTTCTAATGTTCCAGCTGACTCATTCCAAGTTTTTGTCGTTCCCTTGATTACCCAGATGTTGACAGGCGTTTTGGCAGGTTAGATAGTCAGTGCCAGAGTAGTGTTGTCAACCTGTGTTATACCCCTGCCACTTTTCAACCAGGCCATTGTCAACAAGCCACAGCATTTCAACACAGCAGCATCCTGCACCACATTGAGAGGTGATAACAGGGAACATGGCCACACTGGTGTTAGAATGTGTCCTGCCTTATATGCACGCCCTGGCACTAGCCAGCCCACAGAATGAGTTGTAGAGAAGCTGACAGGGACCCAGGTGGTCCCACACTGACAGACAGGTCATTTACAGCTGCACTGTACACACATCACTGGGCTCTGTCAGACTGTCAAGGTCTAACAGAGATTTTGGGGCCATTCAGGGAGAATAAAGAAGTGCAAGAAATTGTGTGTGTGTGTGTGTGTGTGTGTGTGTGTGTGTGTGTGCGCGCGCACTTGTCGCATGTCTGTCAGGTTGGGCTTAAGAAGCCAGAACAGCCTTGGTGTAATAGCCCTGTCCGTGGACCCCCATGACTGTTTGCACCCCAAAACCAGCCCCCTGCTAGGTGTATGAGCTGCAAGTTAATTGTCATGCAGGGAGATATACTTGTGGGTACGGGGGGTCTCTCCACCTCAACAAAAGTCCCCATTTGCGCCCCCCCCCCCCCCCGCACCCCTTCATCCCTCCTTCAAGTTACAACTAATTCCTGGAATGGTGCAGTGAGAAAGACATTGCTATCTCTTATTAAGACACACTTCTAGACACCCCATCAACACAGTCTGCTCCCCCTTCAAGTGCACAAGCGTGCACAGGCACGCGTGTGTGAGTGCGCACACACACACACACACACACAAACACAACGAGCAGGAGAGACACTCATTCCCCGAGCTTGACTTACAGTTAACATACAGGAAAAATAGTGGCGAAGAGGAGACAGAAAACCAAAGAAAAAAAGGGGAAGTAGTCAGCATGCAAGACTTTTTTTTTCTACCCTCCACTTGCGCTCCCTCTCCTTTTTTTCCTGATTTACTGCGCTTTCCTCAGAAAGCTTCATTGTTCCCCTAGCCTAAGTCTCATCAGGCCTTTTGTGGCTGACTATCACAGCGGCAGGCAGAGAGCTGGAAATGTATAAATGGTATCATGCCTTGTGATTAATGGCGGTGCTTATGAGTCAGGTCTGATAACGGGCCTGCTCTCTACTCAATTTCAGATACCGTTAATGGAATCTGTCTTCTGCGATTGTAATGTGAGAGCGCCTAATTTGCTATGGAGCTTGAAGCTGTCACCGGCAAGGGATTGTGGGGTCATAAGGGACCTGGCAGCCGTTTGGCCTGCAGCTTGTATCTGTGGTGCTGAATAGAGCAGCTCTCTGCCTGTCAGTTAGCTGATAGGCTGATGAGGACTCTAAGCCACTCCACACAATGGCGGAAAGGGCCATACTGCCTGACTTCCCTAATTGTCGAGCCTGCTCATATTTCAGAGCCAGCGTGCCGGGGACTGGGCGGCTTTTTTTTCCACTCCCCACCCCCCCACCCCCCGAACTTTTTTCTTTATTTCCTCCTTCATCCACCACACTGTCTCACCCTTATAACACACATTTGTCTGAACTATACCCCTCTTCCAATCATTTGTCACCTCTCTCTCCCCCTCTGTCTCTCTTTTTAGTAAGTGGTGGGTCTTAGCGTGTGACAGATTAGCCCAAGTTTGCTTCAATTACAGCAAAGGAGATGGAGACAGTACAGGAGAGAGGGAAGGAGAAAACTTTTTTGCACACATTATATTTAAGAAGCGGATAAAGTACTATCTCTACCACCGTGGTTTCTGTGCCAGCCTGCTTGAGATCAACCCGCTTCTCTGAAAGAGTTCTCATGATATGTGAAAGGCCCAATTCAATGAGGATGTTTTTTTTTGTCAGAGAAGCAAACTTGGGGTATGAAGAGATTATAATGGGTCCCCAAATTAGTCTGAAAAGTGGTGGCTTGTTTAGCTTCATATTTTTATATTTTTTGTTGATGCTTCTGGTTTTGTTGTTTTGCCCTTTTCTGTGTCAAAGAAGTGCAAGTTTGGGTGAATGGCAAATAAACTTGAAAGTCTGTAGCCTATAAACTGAAGCTAAAGTTAAAAGATAAGGCCTTGATTATATATTTTAAAAATATCTCTTGGGGAACTGATTGGTGTTACAATCAGTATTTTTATATGATTATTATGTGGCTTAAGCATTAACATTTTTGTATATATATCTTGATTTCATTTCATTTTGCTTGTCATTTTTCCAATGTGTGCTGTGCTTAAGTGTACCCTGTTTTTCAATATACAAGTTACTCTCTTGGAGTAAAATCTTAGCAACTTTGTGGCTTTGTACAAGAACCAGGCAATGTAATAGGCTAATTTTTCACTGTAACTAACACACACACACACACACACACACACACACACACACACACACACACACACAAAAACCTTTAGCTGTAGACCTGGATCTTATTACAATATTGACCACTTTTTAGTGAAGATTTGTTCTTGTAGTTAATAACCCTTTAACCTTTATAGTAAAAAATAGTTACAGGAAGGTACATTTGTGTTTGCCTGTATAGAAGAAAGAAAAACTGAATTAAGCAAAGTTGTAATCTGACAAAATTCCAATCTGAAGGTTAGACATGAGAAACAAATTAGAAGTTGATAAGGAAATTGCCATCACTGACTCTTTTTTCTAGACTCATTTCCAATATCATATTTGTCCACATTTCAACATTCCAATTACAGTTAGAAAGATCTTGCCCAACTTATCAAGAGTGGGCCCTTCGGTAAATTGAAATGTCCAATGTACTTTGTGTTCACCAAACCAGCATTTTATTGATTAATGTATCCATCTCCTCATAACAGACCCTTGAAGACCCCACATAACTGTTGATGCCCCACTGACATGCCTGAGTAACTAACACCCCATTTTACCCTCATTTGTGTGAGGGACCCAGACGCCACTCTCCTCTACTCTTGGAAACACCACTTTCATGTGGAGAAGGAGTTTGTGTTTTTGCTGTGATTCCTGGATTATTGTTTTAGGAGGCATGAGCTCAGGGAAGGACTTACCCAGGGAAAAAGGGGTCCAGCCAGGGAATGATTTGAAAATGCCTGATGATAAGTGGTGATGTTGGGATCATTGCTCCCACGGCTTGAAAAAGGAGACCAGGCACCAGCCTGAAGTTCTACCTAGGAGGGGCGTCTTTGCCAGTGAGTGGCCCATGGCCAGGCCAAGACTCATGGGGCCTAGGAGGCTACAGCTGGGAAAAGCAATGTGGAGCTGTTGTGCTGTCGGCCCACCAACTGCAGGAAAAGGTGTCAGGGGCAGGGGCCTTGCCATAAGGATGGCAGGTAGAGGCAAAGACATGGGCATCTAATTCTAACTGTGGTGTGACTTCCATGTATGGGAATTGTGCTTTGTTTAAGTGTTCAGGTAATCTTTGAAATTACTTTTGAAATAAGAAAATATTCTTGATTACCAGCCACTCCAGATTTCCAATTTTATTGGCACGTTATTTTTTCGTCATTTGCTCTGCTGGAGTAACTTAGAAGATTGCATGAATATCATGTCAAGAGAAATATCCAGCATCAGTTTTCATCAGTCTGTTCACCTCATGCTACTACTGTGTCCTTGCAAACATACAGTCCATTTTAAAGCTTCTATCAATGATGTTGCCAGATTTTTGAAGTTTTAAGATATTAGTGAAATTGAGTTTGTGAATCCTCAATTAGGAGAAGTGTGATTTAACACTTGTTTGCCCTTATGTTTAAGATATAAAAAAAACCAAGACATTCTACAATTTGCCTGGGAGGTCCTTTTTAAGTCAAAGGTGATGCTTCTCTATCTGCCCACCAGGCTGGTAGGTGCAGGTCCTGGAGCGGTTTTGGCTGGAGGACTCTTTGCTGTATCCAGGTTGAGCTGGCAGTGGTCCGTGGTTGCAGAGGTCTTCAGCCTCAACAACTCTTTTGTTGGTCTGCTCTTTTTGTTGAGTGTCAGCTTTCACTGTGCTGCAGATACTTCCCAGAGGCGTAAGGTATGCATCCACTAAAAAATATTAATTTCCATCTCGTCACTGTTAATGTTATTTGTTAAGATGACTTGTTATTGCACTTGCAGGGTTGTACTTATAACTGTTTACCCCTAGATTTCACAGTGGGGGGCGCTATGCTGTGGTCTAGGTCTCTGCAACCAGCATACCCTGGTGCTGTATTTACTTGTTGTCATTCCCTGGGTCCTTCACAGACTCCACTGTCATGGGGTAAGTCACAATCATTGCATTTTCTTATCATGTATAATCTCTTTAAATCTGTACCCATGTAGAACTAACAGAAACGTTATGCACTTGATATAAGTTTGCGATTCTTTTTGATTGTCTGAAAAGGGTTTGATTTCACAATTAGAATTGTATCTATCATGCTATGATCCCAACTCCCACGGTTATAATCACATGCTTTTTTTGTTTTAAGGCATACAAACACAGTTTCCACATTTTGTTGACAGGAGCTGTCTTTGCATAGCCTTGTTACTATGGGAATGTGCTTTTTGGTGGGCTTTCTGCCATACATCTACTTGCCCATCTCCTCCTACATCAACACAGCCCGTTGGAGCTGGGGGGATCAGACCACCCTTTCAGGGCTACTTACCCACCTACTGAGGGTCGAATATGGCACCTTCAGTCTGGTATGTGCTGCTTGTATGCACACATACACTCAGTCTCTCGCTCACTCTGTTGCTCTCTCTTTGAGCCATACACACACAATTGCATTATAATTATATGTTCTTCCAATTGCGTACCCCTGATTTGTGTTGTACCATTTTTGTGTTTGCAGGCTAAGACTGAGAGCTCCGGCAATCTGATCGCAATGCTCAAGTAAGTTAGTGTTTATCCTTTTTGTCCAAACTTTAAACAATATTGTAATTTAGGATACTAAATTTGATACTGTGCGATATTTTAATTGTACGTTTTCTATTAGTTGAACTATATCTCACATTTCACGTCTGTTAGATTAGCCATCTTTAATAGTTCAGTCAAAAATAACATGTTCTACCCCTAATCCACAGATTATTTACAAACTAATTCTGTCAGTATCAGGACTGTATCTTCGTCACCTGCTCGGCTAACATTGTATAGTCTAACATTGAATATAATTTACTGGCGAGGGAGAAGTACAGTCTCATATCAAATCGAGAGGAAATGGTTTCGTGATGTCACAAATGGAGGTACCAGATAGCCACTGAGGAAGGGCCTAGTTTTTCAGAACGTAGTTTCTACCCAAAGTGTCAGCAGTTAATTTTTTAACTCAGCACAGACTCTTCACAACACTTATCCATTCATGTCATGCTTTTAAAATCCATAGAGCAAATATATTTCAAATGATCACCATACATAACTGTCTTGTCCATTATAGTACATTGCTTTCTCTTCGTACTTCATTCATTTGTTGGTTAACACACAGAACTGTGATGAAAATGTATATGCAATGTTTTGGCCCAGCTGGTCTTGGTTGTCTCCTTCAGTTTATTATCTCTGGGATTGTGAAGGATGGCTCCAAGATGCCTATCAAATGGGAGGATTTTACACGCAGTTCTTTTGTTGTCCTCTAAAGTTTCAAATGAAAACTTCCCGCTTCATTTCAGCAAGATGATTTTTTTCCATCAGGAAGAAAGTAAGCTGGTGTTTTTACAGACTTGACGGACCCTTCTGGTCATCTATTGCATGGCTTATGCTGCTAAGCCGTGCTCTCTCTCTCTCTCTTTCTTCTGCAGTATATTTTGACTCAGGTAAATATGGTTGGATAGCTGAGTCAGCCAACGTATCATAAAAGGTATCCTGTACTATAGCAACCTCTGCATCTCGTTCTTTTCATGATGCCATTTCCAGTCCTGAATATGTTATTACTATAAGTCAACAGAACTGGTGTTTATTGAATTTGATCTTCCCTGCCTAGCCAGAGAAGGAGACAAAAAGTCATATCAGAAATAGAAGGTGGTTCTTCCTTGATGTAGACTGTGTCACTGTCTGCATCACTTGATGACATTGGCGTTGAAAGTGGCACAAACTCTGAAAGCGTGACCTGCTTCGACAAAGCACTCACTGAGGCAATTATTGGATCAGTGCATACTGTAACACTCACCACTATCTCTCACAGAAAATGCACATACAAAGTGGCAAATTGTGCGGTAGCATAATTGATTCATGGTGGGTGTTTAATGTTCATGAAAAGGAAAATAAATTAGTAAAGGATCAGACATTAAAAATGTTTTCTTTTATTTGAGGCACAGTGATGGCACAAATGTTTGTCGACATAACAGACCAAACTGTTGTTTGTGCTTTGCTGGTCCCTAGTGTCACATAAAGGTTTAACCAGAAGACACAGTTTTGTACATCTCTGCTTTCAGTAGCCGTGCTAGCTGCACGTCTGTCTGTCTGTCTTTCTCTTGCCAGCTGCTTTTGTTTTACCCATTCCACAGTCTCCAATCAAAGCAGAACTGAACCTTCTTAGACGGCCAAATCACTGTGTTCTGTTTCTGCAGCAGTTTGAAATGATCACTCAGCTCTGGTGTTTTAGTGTGACAAGCTGTGATGACAGACACTGCAATAGAGCTGGAGAAATTGTATTTTTCTATTCCAGCACCCTCCACACCCCACAACTGCTTGATTCCCTCACTTGCTCAGCACCGCTGCCACAACCACCACCACCACCACAGTCACCCCACTCCTCGTATCTTTCTCCAATTGATGGGATGGGATGTCTTAAGACCCCCCACTATTAGTCACCCCCCAACTCCCTCCGCTAGCACCCACCGCTACCCATCACCCCTGCTGCTTGACGGACAAGCACACCTTCAAGATGGGTAAGAGAGGCGAACATGACAGGCATGTCGCACTGGAGACGTAAACCCGCTGGAGAAGCTGACACAACTACTCGCAAACACACGCCCGTGAGCACACTCACACATCGTGTACGTTGGGAGATATAGAGACTCAATAAGCTGTCAAATAGAGATGGGTATTAAGGAAGAGGCAGGAAACTATCTCTGTTGCTCTGAGCACGCATTCTGTGACTGACAAGCGCTATGAAGAGAGGATGGCGCTGCGGGTGGTGGATGACACAGTCATTGGTATCTGTCAATCCGATTGAAAGGAGCGTAGAGTTTGTTTTGATAGGGGATAGAGGGCATATTGTAATTGGTGTCCTTGAGTTCAGTAGTAAGGAGTGTAATTGAGTTTGTCTTTGGTCCATTGGTGTCCATCATGTATATAATTGTATGTTTCTGTGTATTACTGTTTGTATGTATGCAGGGCCCAGTTGGACCACTGCCTGACAGACCTTTCCCTTCCTGTTTTGGTGCTGGCAGGAATAGGCCTCCTCCTCTCCTCATGGGATAGGTGGGATGAGGAAGCAGCACATCAAACTCTGTCATATACATATCAGTAGCTGCTTCAATGAAAAAAAAATCTAATCCCCCAGAGTAAAAGACAGCGAACAAAACCACTGACAAAATGCTGATCTTCGAAAAAAGAATACAAAAAAACACTGAGGCACCTAGCTGTCAAGTTGTCACAACGCTCCAAATTCCAATTTGTTGATGTGTGGTTTTACTGAACTATATTTCTGTGTAAATCACTGCATGCATTTATCTTTGTATGACAGTCCTTTCCAGTAATTCATTACATCAGTGCCTTTTGCCAAGGTCTCAAGGGTGGAGTTGATAAAGCATAGTGAAGTCCTTGGGGTATGTAGGCATTGGCCACACCCTGCTTTCCTCTCTCTGCTGCAGAGTTTGATAAACTTAGCTAATCATGCACACAGATGTACACGTGCAAGGTCATCTTATATGATGCCAAAATGAAACCATGCAAATGCTAATTTGTGTAACATTATCACATTATTACTGAAGTCAGAATGTACTTTCTAAGTATTTTGCATAATGCCAGAAAAACTGAAATGAAAGGAAGCTTGTTAGTGATGAGTATAAGGGAAAGAACTAGGCTTTATCAAACGACCTGGCAGGGTCTTACAATAGGAGTATAATGAGCATGATTATGGATTAATATATCAGTGCAGTGTTCTTTCCTGTGGCAGGAAGTGTTGCTCGGTATCCTGGCTCCTTGCTGCCATGTACCTTGTTTACACACTGTTTTTTGCTTGGAGGGCCAACTTGGACATCAGCAAACCTCTGCTGCTTGGTGTAGTGAGTTATACAATTATATATGTCCTTCACATAGTTCCTTTAATTTAAATATATACGGTACATGCCTTTGTATCTGCTTGCAGATTGAGTTACAACATACATCTTATTTTTCTAGGATATATCTGTTCAGTGCTTGTGAAATACTGTTGTACAAATTATCAATGGAAGCGGAGACATTTGATAGTTGAACTTTTTTTAAAGATTCTTATGGTTCTTTAAAAATGAACCATAAGAATCCTTGGTGTGTGTGTGTGTGTGTGTGTGTGTGTGTGTGTGTGTGTGTGTGTGTGTGTGTGCGTGCTTGTGCATGTATGCCTTTGCAAGTGACCTTTCTATTTTGTACATGCATATCTTTATTTCCCACAGGTAGAGCGTTTCTGGTTACAGAGTGATGCTGTGGTGTGTGTGCTGGCAGGCCTCGGCTTGAGCAAGACAATCAAATTGCTAGGGAGATGGTTAGGCCATGGAGGGCTGTGGAAGAGCATTGGCTGGGTTTTCACCGCAGCTCTGTTAGCACAAATGGCACAAACCAATTTCAGGTGAGCCTTGCAATGAAATAGCATCCTGAGTTTTTGGTGTGATAAAATGGACCAGGACTTGCGTCACTATATGTCAATATAACAACAGACAGTTTAATAGACACAAATCATAGTCATTAATTTGTAAAGGATGTCTTTTATAGACTTTGATGTTATGCAAAGGGCAATAATATGTGATCCATTCAAAAATGTATGATCCATTGGTAATTGGTGCTGTTAAAATCATAAGCAAACTGAATACTTGACTGAATAGGGTAGGGTCAAAGCTCAGATTAACCTATTAATTACTGACTTCCCTTTAATAGATAGATTTGTGGTTCATGTTGACAACCTCTTATTTATCCTCTTGAACTTAATACAACATCCGAACATAGAATAGTTCTCTCTCAACTGGATCTTGACAGTAAATATAAAAGAAAGATAAATAAATAAATAAATAAAAAGCATATACCCTGATTAAAGAAAGTAAGGAGTTCCCGCACTTACCTTTTTAAATAACTATCCAGAAGGCGTCTGGAGATACAACACCAATAATTTAGATGCTCAGTGATAATTAACACGCGTCGTCGTAAATAGTATATAAAAAGCTGCGATAGAATGTTTTCTGACCCTAGCAGGAGATTAAGAACAGACATCATATCTTCCTATTTTCAGAGTTGGAAAGCAGAGGCAGAACCCTACAGTAACCAAAAATGAACAGCTAAAATAGGACACATGAAGAAAAAGAGAGGCAGAGATAATTGTCACCCAGCATTTTCAACTGCAACATGAACAGATTACAGTCACAGAACATTAATAAACCCAAATAGATGAAAAGTATGCTAAAATGATGAGGCATCACTGCTACAATTCTAATAATCTCCTGTTGAAGGTTTATGGCCACTGAGTTTTTTGCTGACTTTTTTTGTTTGTTTTGAGTTTTATTCAGTAGCTCTGTCTGCCAGTCATTTAAAAATGGTAAAATGCTTGCAAGGGATTAAATAACTTTGAATTTTATCAACTTCTTCTTCATAGCAACTTATTTCTTTGCAAAAAAAAAAAGCTAAAGGGAAAGAAGAAGAGAAATAAAACTTATATACCTTCTTGAATCTCCCTGTTTTCCCAGAGTCAACTTGATTTATCTCTGCCCTACGTTTAGGTCTGAACTGCACTCATATGTCAGGTATTTCTCTGCTCACCCCATGGTAGGGGCTAAAGAGAGGCACGGTTAGCACATAGATTCCCCTCACCCAGCTCAGTCTGAGATGTTAGCTGTCCGAGAAGGCAGATTACACCTGCGAGGTGCCGGGTAGTGCCAGACAGCCATCACGGAGCAGCTTTGATCAAGGGGAGAGCATGGCCTGTGCTGTCAGACCCATCACACCTGTCTCCTTACGATTAGATAGGCAGCCAGTGTGCTCTGCAGAGTGGAAGGGGCGGGGGCACTGACAACTTACCCTCAGAGCACCTTGAAAGCGTGCTCACGAGTGAGGGCACACTCACATACACACAGTTATGCACATCACAGACAATTCTGAGCTGAGTTAAAGATGCACTCCAGTCCTCCTTAAATACAAGTAAACACAGCTGCTGTTTTGATTATGCTATATAGTCAGACTGTGTATCTGCTGATGATCCCAGGGAATGTGATCAGAACAGAAACACTGTGGTGGAGAAGTTTGGCAGGGAGCTGTTAGCTTCTGTACCAGCTGACTCCATCATCCTGACCCGAGGAGACCTACCAGGAAACACTCTCCGCTACCTTCACTACTGCAATGGCTTAAGGCCCAATGTGCATCTGATCGACCAGGAGGTCAGTCTCAATTTCTCCATTCTTTTGTCTATTTTGGGTCATGAGTAAAATTTTAGAATTTAAATGCCAGAAAACATACTTGTGAATTCTTGTCAAAATCTTCTACTGGTAGCAATTGTACTTGATTTTGTTTCTAATCTTGAGAATAAACTGTTACTGATTTGTCAAATGTTTGTCTTAATGCTGAAAGGCAACAATTGTATAGACAGAATTTACATTGGTGGTACATTAGAGTAACCAAAAGCAGTGAAAAACAAAATTGCTTGGATAATTTTTGTTACCTTTGATTTTTTTTTGTAGCTTCATAAACTTATTGTCAATATGTTAAAACTGTAAACTGACAATGTGTTTATAAATTGAATGCAGATAATTGAATAAATACTAACTAGCTACAAATTTAGAAAAAAATTGAAGAAACAAAACATTGAACATGAGTGAAAAATACTTATGCATAAAGGGAAAAATACTAGTTTCCAATAAATTCCTCAAAAAAGGGAAATGAATGTACAAAGAAAAGACAAATTTAGAACAAACAGTTTAGTTTTAGGATTTTTGCTGTCCTTGAAACTACTATATGGATGAGCAATAAACCTGTGTCTTTTTTTGTTTGTTTTTTGATGGATATTTCATTAAAACTAGGGCTTCATATCAGTGTTATGAATGTAACACTGTTACAATGTGAAAACATCGGCCCCCTAGCATAGTTTCCCAAGTACAAAATAGTCAATAAATCCTTCCCCCGAGTAGATTGTATTGTGTGGGGACGTTCTTCTGTTCATAATCACTCTGAAAACAAGACATTCTTTCTAGATGATGACATACAGTTGGTATGTGGCCAAGCTAGGACACCACCACCCTGGGGTCAACTTCCCTGGCCGCAGGTGGGACCCGGTCAACCCTGCGGCGAAGAACACCTTCACTTTGGAGCAGTTTCTGTCCCACAATACACAGTGAGTTATACAGAGGGAATAAAAAGATGAACAGATTACAGGGTTCCAAATGGGTAGAGATTGAACTGAGGGGGCTAGTGGGGGCTAATGAGGTAGAGATTAGCTGAACGGTGGGCACTGTCGTGAGTGTAGGGAATAGATAAGCTCATAGCAATGTTGAGGTCATAAAAGGAATTTGATGAACTACAGAAGTCGACCAGTCTGCTTGATTTGGTTTCATAGTCTCTTGTGTAGTCATTGCTACTCCCCACTCTTGCCCTAATAGATGGAGCTGAACCTTGAGATTGGCAGGAAACTTATCAATACCAAGCCCACCAGGGGGCAGTGTTTGCCAGGCCAAAATGTCTGTCTCTCTGCAGGGTAACACTGACCGGCAACCCTGGGGGCTCAAGTGTCTGGTGAACAGCATAGGGCTTCACAGATGCTTGGATGCAATGAGAAGAAATGTATTGGAATCAGCCTACATGCGTCTCATCAGTAGCAGTGATCTCTGACAACTATTGTGGTTTTCTGAGTGCGTTATTTGTTTGAAGTATTTTTGTGCTTTTATTTTTTTCTGCAGGAGGGATGTGTTTGCGTGTATTGGGCTGTCCGATGGAGATCCAAGCTGGGAATATAGTTTTGCTCGCTGGCCGCTGGGTGTGTGTGACGCCCTAGTGCCTGCTCAGAGGAAATTTCAACCCAATGAGTGGGTCCGTCGCACCAACAACCTTTACAACTGGAGTGAGCCACACAACAGGTGCGCACTCAAAGCAAACTGAACAGATTCACCTGGATGGCGTCGCTTTACACTGTATAGGATAATGGCTCACTGCTTTAAGTCATCTCTTTTTATGCAAAAAACAAACAATGCTTCAACCGTAGATAAACAAATCTATGTCAAACTGAATATACATAAGTCAAACTGAATATACAGTACACTAGGCTAGGATTCAGCTGATCAACATTATCTTGAATTTTGGATACATCAAAGCTTTTATGTTTAGTCAGTCACTCACAAAGAATCATAAAAAAACCCTCCCAGTTTGTCTTTGCTGTGTTTTTAACACCTAAAGCTGGGCAGATTTCCCCGCTGTCTTTTTTCCTCCGTGGTCATCACTCACCCTTCGGAGTTTTCCTCCGTGAGGTTGTCCTATGTTCTGCTGTGATCCACCTCTTTGTGAATTCAGCCAGAGCAAGACATTAGGCTTGCAGCTATTTGAAATGAGACTGAAGATGAAAAATAATGAGTTTCTGATTGCGTTATGTCAATAACTGTGTCAAAAGTGGAATTAGTCAAAGCTACATATTTTGCTGCTGTTGCCAGCAGCCCTTCATTCACTCTGAGATCCATGGCTGAATACTGTGACATTATTTCCCGCAACCTCACGACAAGCGTGTCCGTCGATGCCCGCAAGCCAAATATTTGCTCGGGAACCCCGCTAAAATATTCTTTTGAAGAAGAGGTCAAGTGTTTACAGTCAACAAAGTGTAAAAAGGGAAATATGGGTTTACTCCATGTCTAATGCGCTAGCTGTTATTGTTGCTCAGTCATTAAATGTTTATGCAGCAAACATTCATGTTCAAACCCTGTGCAGTCTATTGGAACAATACATTCACATAAATAATCATTTATAGCCAGTGAAGTTAAGCACAAGCCACAGCCCGAAGCCAGTTAGATAAAGAAATGCTCTTTTCCCCATGTGATTTTCACAGTTTCCACCCTGGATCCTGGGAACGTGTTGCTAATGAAGAGATGTGGCAAGCCAGGTAGAGTATACTTTGTATTTGAAATACTGGTGGCCTCTTTTAAGATATTGTATACTTTGCAGAAAAAAGCTGAATCACGATGCGTACTATCCCGCAAGAACATCTCCATAACCCAGTCTTGTGTGGTAGAGCATCTACATTTACATTCTATTTGGTGGCGGCATCTACATAAATCACTCCATTGAAGTGATGCGTCTGAGAGTGTGGATCTGCATGGCTCATCCATCCAGCACTTAGCCCTGAGTCTGCGTGCTTTGTTTCAGGATGAAGACTGCTTTCTTTATCTTTGACCTGGCAGAAAGGATGCAGGGAGAGGGAAAAGCTCACCTCTTTGAGCTATCATACACTGTAAGTCTGACCTGAACAAAGCCTCAGCAATATTCTCATTTATAATAGACAGATTAAAGTGCCAAACAAGGCAAAGTATGGCATATTCACTGGCTTTGCTTCGATTTCTATTGGTAACATCTGTTGTGATAATAGTGCACATGCATGTGTCTTTGCCTGGCAGCTGTATAAGGAGATTGTGGAGTCCCACTTTGACTACCCTCCAAACTGGGACAAGAACTTGGCATTGGCCTGTGAGAGGCTGCTCCGTTCAGGTCATCGGGGCTACAGTCCGTACAGTTTGCTGACCTGCAGCATTCGACACTTCAGTTTTTACTTGGAGAAAGAAACCGCAGATCCACAGGCTCCTGCCATACGCTCAGCCATTACTCACCTGCTGAAAGAGAGGGACAGGCACGGCGAGACCCTGAGGCAAGCTCCGTGACAAGTTCCAGAAACACCTACATATAGCTTTTATAAATGTTGGAAAATGTTCAGAAAGCTCAGCTGAGGCAGTGTGAAGCAATTAACTTCATGTTACAGCTGGAATGTGATGGTACTCACGAGCATTCTAGAATATTGAGCCAAGGTTTTGATGAAATTCCGAGGGTTGACTTAGGTTGGATGGAGTTCGCTGATCCAAATGTCTGGATCCATAGATTGAAAAGAACTAAGCCATACTACTTCCTGATCATGTGAACATCAAGCGTGCGAAGCCTTGTATGACCCCAGACAAGCTGTGCGTGTGCCCCTCAGATTCACCCCTTTAATTGCTTTATCATTACATCTCGTAGTTCTTTTTTTCCTTCTGCTCTCACAGCTTTTAATGCACTGATTATTTTGCCTCAGTAAATGCTTTAGTTCTCTTTTTCTCACATTGGGATGGGAGGGCAGAGATTGAGGGAAACCCAATTTGGGGGCAGAAATGGGGGATTAGAGTGGCTGTTTAATCTAGGACAGACTTGTGCAGTGCCACACACGCCTCTCTCCACATCACCAGCACCACCCATCCACCCCTCTATCCATCCATCAGTCTATCTTAGATGGTCCTTTAAATTTTAAAACTAATGGATTCGATTAGTGTTTTTTTTTTATTCTCCCCCCTTCCTTCCTAACAGGAGCCCTGTAATCCCTCATGGATTTAAATGAAATGTAAAATGTCACAATGCCAAAGACCCTTTTAGAGGTGTGTTTCTGTGTGTATGTCCGCGTGTGTGTCGATTTGTGTTTGCATGTCTGTGTGTCCGCGTGTGTCTCTGTGAACATGCATAAGTCCTTTCCCTTCTGGATGACGTATAAACATATTCAATAAACAAGTCGGTACTCTGAAAAGTAAAGTGCTTTGATCACCAGATGAGCACAAAGTCATGTGAACTACGGGGACACAGACACGCGATGCTGTGGAAAAATATACTTTCCCAATGCGAATGCAGTGAGTGGACCAGTGACACCAAAGCGAATGGGTTTTGCCCTTGTAATCTGCTAATTTGGGGTCAAAGCAGTGTGTTTCAAGATAAAACAATGATGGAGGAGACTGCTGCTTGAGATGCCATCAGAGAGTGGCGGACAGTTCCAGCGTGTTCGGTTTTCTCAGAATGTAATCAGTAGCACAGATTGTCGCCCAGATGGTTCGGTTTCTTTTAAACGACAGAGAAGAGAAATCTGTTATTTTACTGTCTTTCAATAAAGATTCAATTTGGTTTCATACATTTTTGAATGTGTTTTCTGAAGTGGTTTGCCTCGGTCACAAAATCAGATCACATGCATTATTTTCAATATTCATTGGTAACGTAGATGGGTACCGTCACTGTCGAAGAAATTGAATTTCAGTCGTTTTTCATTTTCGTGATTACTGCAGGCATTTGCTTTTGTTTGTCTTAGGCACTCTTTACCTTTTTACTTTACTTTGTTCTTGTCCTCCCCTTTGTCATCCTTCTCGTGTCTCCCACCCTCAGTCTCTCATCCCCTCTCACCCTGTGTTTCCCTAGCCCTGTTCCTTTCCCCTCCCCTGTCTCTGAAAGTCAGTTGCCCACCCTAAATAAGCAAGCTGCCGAGGATTGTGGGAACCCATGGAATCGCCGTGACCAGGGATGCAGGCAGGGAGCCACGACAATGCTGGAATGTGGGGCGTCTGAGGAGATAAGAGCTCTGTGAGCCCAGCCAGGGAGAGGGGATGGAGCGGAGGGGAAAGGAAAACGAGGCAGTGAGGGTGAGACAGAAACAGGGAGAGCAGCAAGTCTGTGAATGGGGAGACAGAAACACAACACCATAAACAGCCAGAAAGCATGACAGAGTGAGACATAGAAAAAGGGGCGGGGGACTTAGGGGGGCACACACTGGAGATGGGAAGCCAGCCTTATTCCTCTTTGCATTTCATTTACATCCCTGGCCGTATCGACCAATCGGATTGGGAGCAAAGCCCAGGGCTTAGGAGGGGAATAAAAAGACAAAATGTCTTTGCTGCTCTCATCCCTCCCTGATAATACCCTCTCTGTTTTTCTCTTCTCTTTTTCCTCCGTCTATAAGTAGATACTGTCCGAAATGCCAGCGAAAAAGCGACACCTCCGCTTGCTGTGTATCTCAGATAGACCGAGCGGGAGCAGGGGCTGAAAAGACAGCTTTAGCAACTGGGCCTATCTCCTCCTCTCTCTGGCTGGATGCAAGCTTGGAGTGGAGGGAGGCGGAGTATTGGATGTATTGGTTAGTGTTTGGGAATAGAAAAGAGGGTGTGAGAGGCATGATATACTGAGCTGGCCACAGTTTTTGCAGAATCTTACTCTCTGAAAAACTTTGCCTGCAGATCCCATTGCTAAGCATGAGAAACCTGTTTCAAGGGTGTTTATGGGGTGCCACCCATCTTTGTGCAGGTTGCCAATGCCTGCTAGCAAACTCCCTACATATTTTTCAGCCCTGCATTGTTGCTATTCTAGTGTGCTCAAATTTCACTTGTAACTGGAAAGAAAGTCAGATTCCTTTATAGAGAGCTGCCATTAGTTATTAGGCTTACTTTGGTGTTTTCCTAAACTCAGAAATTAGTTATGCCCATTAACCTTTGTGTTTACATCATGTCCTGAGTGACTGTTCTCAGGGTTGTGTTTACACTGCGTTCGATTGTGTGTTTCTCTCATGTGAGGTACCAAAGTGTTTGTCTTTAGTACAGGTACAGTACAGAATCATTGACTTTATTTGCACAGGTGTTTGTTGTGCACTCCATTGTATTTGTGATTGTCTTCATAGTGCAGTGTGTCCACGGCGCCAAAATGGACGAAGTGTGTTCGCAGTGTGTAAATGCCTTTCTTGTATTTCAAGGAGTATGCCATTGTTTTGGTCCTCACATCTTTAAGTAGGCGCACCAAGACTATTGTGCTGCCAACGGACACAGCACTGGCAACGCTGCCGATACAGAGCTTATTGAAAGTGATTGTTGTTTCAGAGCTCCTCTCAGCAGGGTGCTGCAGTGTAGAATTTAGACAAAATATAAGGCCTGTTACCTGCATCCAACAGAGGCTTGCAAGAAATATTGTAACCTGAAGCTCCTGTGGGACCTCGAGCCTTTAATCGCAACCAGCAAACAATAGAGGCCGATATGTGAAGGATTAGAAGGCAGAGAGTAGGAGAATATAGCATCTCCAGTTCCAAGATCGATCTATGACTGTTTTCTGGAAATCTCTGGCCCTCGGACTAACATGCCTGCAGTGACCTCAGGTGGGAGCCGGCATCGCCATGGGTTGAGGTGGTATTATGAAATGAGTTTATAGGACCGGATGGGCGAACAAGGTATCCAAACCTCACCGTAATCCTCAGTAATAATTGAATAAATGCATGCATGTGTATATTTGCACATGTGCATTTGCTTGTGTACTCTGTGTGCACATGTTCATGAAGTTAGTTCTAATCTGTAAATGTGAAATTACTTTGAGTTTTTCAGAGAACATTATCCCTAAGTTCCCGTTGTTATCTTGTGTACACACATTTGTTTATTTGATACAGCCCCTCTCCAGTATAGCACTTCTGTATATCAAAGACAGCAGTGCAGAGCGTAATTGAAAATGGCTACCGTGGAGAAAGGTCTCTCTCTGCTTTACCGTGAAGAGGCAGAAAAAGCCCCATTCTCCGCTCTCGTCTTAGATCTATTTAAATAATTGAGGAGTAAACTGACAAATTAGGCACCTTTATGGACGCCCCTGGGCTCTCTCTGGGGTCCTTCAGTTTCCCCAATTCAAGAGAGCACCACTAGGCACAGGATAATATCTCTGTGCGCTTTAAGACGGGGGGTGTGTGTAGAGGAGGGTAGTGGGCCAGGAGGGGTTTCACCAATCAAGCAGGCCACACTTCCTCCCCGAGGTTCTAATTTTGTGCCACATTAAAGAGCTCGGCCTC